>NW_028154475.1:0-56898 GCF_965231275.1 Zosterops lateralis
AACAACCAAAGCATCAACATTTAGCCAATGGAAGCTGAGAAACATCAAGATTCACCTCCACGAAAATCATGGATCCTCCTCCTGGTCACCTGCTGCATGTGGGGGGGCAACACTCCTGGGGCTGGGGGGAGGCTGCAGATACAGGGAGGGGTGGAACCTTCTGCTGCCTCCTCCTCCTGCTCCTCCTCCTCCTGTGTCCCTACTCCTTCTAACACACCATTTCCTCCTACTATTCCTCTTTCTCCTGCACAATCCCACCTTCTCCTCCCATGTGCATCCTTTGAATATTTTGTTCCTCAGTCCTGCTTCTCCTTCCCTTCCCCTCCTGCCCCAGGCCCAGCACCCACTGCCGGCTCCCTCTTCCCCCCCAAACCCACAGCATCCCACCGGAGGGGCACGGATGGAGCTGGGGCAGCTCGGGCTGGGGCAGCGCTGGGCTCTCGGCCGCTCCCGCCCGCACTCGCTCCCCACTGCAGCCGCTCCCGCCACGACAGCGCGGGGGGACTGAAGAGAGAAACAACAAGGATGACACCTCACCACCTGAGCCTGGGGCTGGACAACTGGGCTCCAACATGCAAATGGACCAAAACAGCAAAGTTTAGGACCTCGTGACCAGTCGTCCATGAGGAGACCATTTCAAGTCCACCTTGAGTGTAGCCCTGGTCAGGCTCCTGCCCTGCCCAAGGTCTGCCCTAAAGAGCTTTCAATAAATATCTGCTTTATTCTCTAGCTCTGTCCAGTCTCTGTTTCAGGCCAGCCTTCCCAAGGCATCATTCTCCCAGAGGTAATTAAGGACATGGACACCCAGAGGGCAAGAAGGGAAGTCCAGAAGGGATTTAGACAGCAGGGGATGGATGGTGTTGGTGTGCTGGGAAGGGTGACGGGGAAGGGGAGGGTGCAGGATTACAGTTAAGGCAAGAGGCAGCAGAGGAATCTCTGTGGTGAGAAAGAGGATGATGGAAAAGAGCAGGAAGAGAAAAATACTGAGGACTGGGACGTTTTCAAGCAGGGTGTAATGCTCAAACTCTGGGAGCTGATGCAGGATGGTTTGTAGCCCCGGTTGGCAGGAGAGGCAAACAAGGAGGTCAGGATCCCAGGGGGTTTCTCTGTGCTGGGGAGCGGCAGGAGCGGGCGCAGAGGGGCGGCACCGGAGCACGGGCTGGGGGCCTGTGGAGCTGCGGGGCCGGGCCGGGCGGTGGGGCAGCCGGGGCTCAGCGCCGGGCGCTGCCTGAGCCCACACCCCCCGGGCAGGGCCGGCACTGGCCCCGGCCCCCAGGAGGCTGCGGGACGGCCCCGGCCGCTGCCCGGCCCCGTGGAGCTGCCGGCCCTGCCCGCCGGGGGAGCCGCCTTTGGACACATGCGGCACCACAGGCACCGGCTCTGGGATACGGGCTCTGCAGGGCACGGCCAGCACAAGCACCAGCGCCAAGGAAGGAAGGAAGGAAGGAAGGAAGGAAGAGCTGGGAAATGTGCATTATCCCCGGGAAGGATCCAGATCATCTTTGAAGGATCTTGTTTGGGCCCTGCAGAAAGGAATGATTGTGCAGAAAGCTCAGCAGCTGTCAGAGGATGAGCCACCCACAGGCACTCAGGGGGCTGCACGAGGGCACAAGAAGCCCCTGCAGCACTTGGGCACAAAGGCACAGCAGGTGAAGGCAAGAAGGGAGCAGGAAAAGGCCAAGCTGAAGGCAAAGGCCATGGCAGAGTTTCCACAGCCCCTGAGGGATGAAGCCCAGGGCCCAAGGGGGCCCCAGCACCGACGGGACGGGCTCGGCCACAAGCACCTGGCACAGGCATTGCCCTCCTCGGCAGGGGAGAGCCCACCCAAACAGCCCTGCCAAGGAAGCAGGGATCCATCTGCAGCCCACAGGACACTGCAAGCACACACAGCAGCACCCTCAGCAGGGAGCAAGTCCAGCCCTGCACGGACATGGATTCCTAGGGCTGCCACAGCTCCCATTACACCAGGGACCCACACACTGGAGCCCTTGACAACATTCAGCCTGGGGCTGCATCCACACCAGGCCTTTCCTCATACACACAGGGGCCTCTCCACCCACTCTCAATCTCAGACCTAAGGGGGAAAAGGCCAAAAATGTCTTTGATTATCCAGGGGACAAGTGGGAAAGATGAGGGGCTGTGTTTTATTCAACCACTATCAGCAGATGCCGGGGATGGGTTTGAAATGCAGGAAGTTTTATTTGCTCCTCATTGTGATTGTAATTTACTGGGAAGGCCTTTGATGGCTCAATTGGGAATGCAAATTAATATTGTAAAAGGTGATACAGAGGCCAGTTCTCTTGTACCTCTGTGTCAAATGTCTGGCAAGGCCTGTGCTGAAGTGAACCCACAAGTGTGGGCAGCCCCAGGGAAAGGGGGAAAATTAGATTCCCAGCCTCTCCAAATCACTCTGAAGTAACCAGCACTGTTGGGAAAGATGGGACAGGAAGGACTTATGGATATGATTGTCTGGTAAGAAAAACTGCAGATGAAAAACCTGTGAGTGCAATAGAAATGAAAGCCAGCTTTGACATGTAGGCACGGGAGGCAGGAAAACGGTGATTAGCTGGAGATGGGTTGAAGGGCAGAAACAAAAGGACTCAGGAATGCAGCCTTTCCACTTTGCAAGGGATCAGGGAAAAAGCAGATAAGAAAAGTAGTCTTTAGAGTTTAGAATATAAAATGACATGGTAATATAGTAGTTCTCATAGGCTGCATGCAAAGTTTGTAGGTTTTGGATCTTGCACCGGTTGGTCACTGTGAATTAGAATATTCAACACAAAAAGAGAGAGAATGGATTGTAACAAGGTGCCCTCTCTCTTGCTCTTGCTCTCTTGCTCTTTCCCCCCACGCTCTTGCCCCCTCTCTCTTATCCCTGCTGTCTTATCCCTTCCCCCACTCTTACCTCACTTCTACCCCTGAGCTCTCTTCTACCCTCTCTCTCCCCTCTCTCTCTCGGGCTTCCCTCCAGCCCAGGCTGGTGGCTGAAGGCAAAGCCCTCTTTACCCACCACCCTTGTAATAAAGCCACGTGTTTCTAGAATATCTCAGCTCTGCAGAGTTCCTTGTCCCTGCCGTCCACGGATGTCACTACACAGCACGAGTGGTGTCTAAAAGCAAAACCCTATTGCAAGGGAGTGTTATATGTGTGTATTATAAAATTGGCTTTTCGCAAGATGTGTGCTATATGATTAATAACATAGTAAGGATATAGGATATAAGTTTATTTCTGCTATTGGTAAAAGAAGATTAGATACAATGGGAGTAGTTGATGTAAGTATGCTTAAACTGTCTGTTTGGTTGGGATAACATCCAGTGAACATGTAAAGAGGACCCTGCTATTGATACACCAACTATCAGCATCTCCCACCTGCAGAAAGCACGGACCAAGGCCCAAGCTGGACGCCATAAAAAGGACACAGCCACGAAACACGCATGCTCTAAAAAGGCGGACCCAAGGAGGGGCCATGCAAAACAGTTCCTGGAATATGGAAACTAGTTTATGGAATTTTATGAATATTCATATATCGATATAACGGGAAGGGTATTTAACGAGCGTCTCTGAGAAAGCAAAGTGTGGACTTGGCTGAATGCCGAGTCACCCGGCCGGCCGTACTTGGCTTTTTTAATCTCCTAATTGTCTTAATTATTTTATTAAACATAGTTGTTTAAATTTACCAAAAAGTGAACCTCGTTTATCACAATTGGGAATTGCAGGACCTGGATTGAGGATTCTCTGCTCCAGCTAAAACATTGGATGACTTTTTAACCCGACACAGCCTCAATGTTATGGTTTGGACATGGGAAAGGGAACAAGACTTGAGAAATGAAAAAAAAAAAAACAAAATGATTGATGCTCAAGCCATGGCTCCTCCAGACTAAGAAAAGGAACTGGAATTGTATGTGAGTGTTAAACAGGGCCAGGCCAAAGGAATTCTTGTGCTAAAATGTTTAACCCAGTGGCCAGAGTGGCCCCACTGTCTGCAGAATTGTGCAGCCACAGCTTGAATGGGACCTGAGGCCTGAAAACTGACAGCACAAGGATCTCCTGTTGTCCAAGTCTGGCATCAAGTTCAGGCTTTGAGAACCAAAAGAGCAGGGCTGGGTTATTACAGCAGGAAACTTGTTCAGTGGCACAGGAGGATTTAGAAGTGAGGACAGGGGAAGGGTTTAACCCAGCCTCCTGTTGGAACAGCCTGCACAGGGGCTGGGGAGAAACCCATGACTGCACTGAGGTGACAGAGCTCCAGAGCCAGGCTGGGAGAGATTGATGAGACATTCCCTGGCCTCAGGGAGAAAAGGTGTTTCTGGATGGGTCTCCAAAGGCAGCAGAAGGGAAAAGAGTTACAAGACACGCTGTTATTTAGGAAAGGGAATCAGACAAAGCACAGGTTACCCCCCACATGGTCAGCTCAACCGGCAGAGCTGTGTGTGCCTGTGAGAGCCTGGGACTGAAATGCCCTGAGCAGGAAGGCTGAAATATCTCCTGCTGACACCATGTCACCCAACAGGGGGCCAAAAGCAATTCTGACTTCTGCAGTAATCACTGGATCACTTAGAAAGCTATTTCTGAAACAAATAATTCCAAGAGAAAGGGTTGTGGAAGCAATAAACTACAATAGGGGAACTCATTTTACAGGAAAGATCCTTCAGGGGGTTCTGGCAGCTTTAGGAACACAATGGGACCTCCACAACCCCTGGCACCCCCAGAGCTCAGGTCAGGTAGAAAGAATGAATGGGGAAATAAAGAAACACCTTTGGAAGCTGCTGACAGAAACCAAGAGGCCACAGGTGGGGCTTTTGCCATTGGCTCTGGCAAGAATAAGAGCCAGATCCAGGGCAGATATTCAATTATCTCCCTTGGGATTGATCTTTGGAATTCCTTCCCCTGGCAATTCTCCACCTAGTGCAGGCTGGAGATAAGGGATGTGTATTTAAAGCAGCCTGTGGCCAGAATCCTGTCTCCTGTGAAATCTCTCCCACTGGAAGCTGGGCTGGCACAGACCCTGCCTTGGGACTTTGCTGTTCACACCATCCAAGCAGGACATGGGGCCCTGCCTGAGGAGTGGGAAGAAGCACCACTGGGGGCCAAGTGGCCCATCCCAAGTGTCCCTGAGCACAGAAACAGCCCCAGCACAGCTCAGCACGGGGGGACCCCTCACCCTGGGCTCAAGGGCTCGGAAGGCCCAAAGGAGATTTGGACTTCCCGGCTGCAGGAGGAGGATGGGAGGCCACGACTGACCCGCCCTGAAGGCACCGGAGCAGCAGCCAGGGCTCCACAGCGGGGGAAGCCCCTGTGCCTGCCCACAGATCCTCTGCTGGAATAGTCTGCCTGGCCACCTCCTGGGCCATCTCCAGACACTGGGGGCCCAGCCTTGCTGCCACTGCTTCAGCTTCAGGGCTTTCTGTGCCTGCACTCGCCACAGGGGCTGGGGAACACAACGGGACAATTCCACTCTGGCTCTCAGTCACACTCACACACGGGGCTGGATGGGATCACATTGCTCCAAAATATACCAAGTTCAAATTTAAAAAAAAATCTTATTTCTCTAGTCAGGCTTGGTTTGCCTTTGCCCTGGGAAAGGAATTTTAAATATTATCTTTTAAAGGATGTTACACCACTCAACAGAGATGAGTTTAACATCTCAGCAGACTGGGAATAGCCCAAAAGACACCCACAAAGACAACGACCATCAACAAAACATCAACGACCATCAGCAAACAGCAACCAACATCTGCCCCAGACACTGCCCTGGAATAGCTGGAGACACCTGGTCTGGAAAAGGCTGATGAGGAAATCCAGGAGTGAGGACCTAATTAACATCAGAGGCAAAGAAATCCGGCTCCCATAGGAAACCAAATACTCAGAACTCAGCGACTTGGAAGCAATGAACATCAAACCAATGGATTTCTATGGGTTCAGACTGTACAAAGTTTAGGAAAAATCCAGTAAAACTCACGTGTCATGGAATGATTTTCTCTGCACACCCTGGCTACGAGTGGATGAAATGATTTCTGTTGCACATCCTGGCCAAAATCAAGTAATGCCTTGACTCTCTTAACACTAAAAATATTGTGGGACAAATTCTGTTTTTCTCGCAGTTTCTGTGACAAGATTACACCACCACAATAATTTCTCATAATAATCCTGCTTTTATATTGTCAGTTACATTTGGACCAGGGGTGTGAGAATCAATTCTTAGTCCCAGGAGAAGAAGCACATAAAACTTGATTACTTTGAAATGTTTTTGTCTATGTTTCTATGAGGCTCTTAGTGATGGCAAAATTTCGGTTTGGGTTTTTCCATGTTCATCTTTAGGCTGCATTTTGCAAAACTAGAAGGGCTTTAAAGGTGACCCTTTAAGGCATAAACAGTTAAAAGATTTAAACAGTTAAATTAACAGTTAAAACAAAAGCAGGTTGTGGGGGGGCACATGTGAGTCATTCAGTGGCTGCCCTGGAAGAGAAGCTCCATTCCAGGCAGCCAGGAGAGGAGCTTTAGAAATGCAAATTAACACTGCTGGGGAAAAGTGGGGACAGTGCACCAGGCTCTTCTGGCCTGCGGGAGGAATTGGGCTGATTCCCTCTGCCCCTCAGCCCAAGCTCTGCCTGCTTGCACAGATGGAATTGGCACAGCCAAAGGCAGAGCCCACAGGGAGGAGATCTGACTCTGCAACACAAATTGCTTCAGCTGCAAAGGGAAACAGCCAGTGGAGAATGGTGTGAAAACTTCACTACAACAAGTGGGGGGAATCATCCCTCTCCCCACTCCAACATGTGCTGGCACTGTCTGTGTCACACAGGGAGCATCAGACCACTGGGCTGTTTGTGCTACCACAGGCTCAGAGAAATCACTTGGGAATCCAAGTCTGGGATGATTTAATTAGAGAAAAGAGATCAATTGATGCAGCCCTGGGTTAAACGAATGCTCTTTCTCCTCTGTTGTGCTACAGCAACTCTCATCTTTGGGCCCTGCACCACACCTTGCTGAGGGCAGCTCATTCACAGCTGAGCAAGGGGATGCAGGTGGCAGCCAGGCCTCCTGAGCCACACACGGCTACAAAAGGACAGGGAACGAGCTCACTGACAATAATCCCAAAACCAAAGAGGACCCAGCAAGAAAAAACAGAGTCAACGAGTGAATCTGCTTGGAGACAGGGCCAGGGACTGGGAGATAAGGGAGGAACGGGAGAATCCATCAGTTTCAGAAAATGTCCCTCATTGACACGGACTGTGCTCAGCCAAGGCCCTGCGAAATTCCTGAACACGGAGAAGAAGAACAAAGACTGAGCAGAGCCGTGAATATCGGATGTTCTACAAAAGGGGGGCGCATATTAACGAGGACATGCAGGAGGCGGATCGGGAAGTCGGAACTTTCCAAGGACCTTCGCCACGGGGCAAAGGGACAGGGAGATGCAGGAGGGAAAATCAGGAGAAAAAGGAGGCCGCGTCCTACAACAATTGGAGAGACCCCCCGGCAAAGGCCGCACGGCCTCTCCCTTTGTTCAGGAATAAAGTCACTTTTACAGGACTCCTCGGGCTCCTGTGGGGACACAAACCTCTGGCCACCTCTGGGAATTTTCCCGCACAGCCCCCCCCGGGGACAGGGCGGCCACCTCCGTCCTCCCCACAGGAACCGGGACGAGCCGGCGCTGCTCCGGCAGCGGCTCCTGCCGAGGCAGCGGCGGGAAGGAGAGCGCGGGCAGCCGCTCCCGCAGCGCCCTCAGGCCACGGGCAACACGGCGCCGACACGGCACAAGGAACCCGCCGGAGCCCCCTGCCGCCCCCTCCGCCCGCAGCCAGCCCCGAGCCCCGGCAGAACCGAGCGCGGCTCCCACCTGCGCTGGGGCCGCCTCCGAGCTCCGCCAGTGCCGCCTCACCGGGCTCCGGCCGCTGCCGCCGCTCCCGGGGCCGGTCCCGGTTTCCAGAGTCGCTCCGCGCTCCGGGGGCCGATCCGAGCATGGCGGAGTGGGCGGGCCGGGATCGTCCCTCAGCCCAGCTCTGACCAATCAGCGCGCGAGAAGGAGACGCGGCGGGAGACGTCGGCCAATGGGGGAGAGGGGCGGGCTTGGCGCGCGGCACGGAACTGCCGCGATCCCGTCCTGTGATTATTCCATTGTTTCCCTAATTTGAAAAGTCGGATGTGAAACTGGGCTGGGATGGCCCTCCGGGCACAGCGCCGGGGTCTTTCCTCAGCCACCTTTCCCGAGAAACCGCTCGAGTTCGGGAAAACAGCCGGGGCCGTTCCGTGCAGAGCGCCAAGCCGCCCTTCCACCTGATGTCTCCCGCCTCTCCTCGTGTTCCACGCGCGGATTGCTCAGAACGCGGGTCGAGAAAGGATCCAGCTCCGTCCCACTCCGCATTCCGGAGCGTGTGCGGGCCCGGGAGCGGCGGCAGCGGCCGGAGCCCGGTGAGGCGGCACTGGCGGAGCTCGGAGGGGGGAGCAAGAAGCCACTTGTCCTAAGCAGGAAGGGGCCACTGGTGGGTGTGCAATGAATGAAGATGTGGAGAATGAGCCCCGCTCCAGTACTGGGAGGGTGAAGAAGCCCCTGAAATGCCAGAACGGATCAGAAGCTGAGAACATACAGAAGAAACCCCTACAGTTTCTGTGTGAGTGCAGGGCCCGCGCCGTGGCCTGTAGGGAGGGGACAGTGTCACCCCACAGGTGCACAGGGCTGGCAGGGCTGTGGCTGTTTCCAGGGCTCTGGAAGAGCCCTCCTGCTCTGCTGGGCCCCCGCAGGGGCCGGGACCGACACCCCCGGCTGCCCCCGGCGCTGGGCAGTTCTTCTGGCCCCGGCTGTGCCCTGGCCCTGGCTGTGCCCCTGTCCCTTGTTTCTCTTGCTGCCAGCTGAGTGAGGGGCACACAGAATGGGGGATCCCTCCTGTGTCCCCCGGGTGTTGGGTGGGGGGATGTGAGGGCTGGGCGTGCTCAGGACAGCCCCGTCCTCACAGCCATGGACTCTTTACTGCTGCAGGTGAGAGGTTCAGATCCCATCCCAAGGTCACCCTGGTGCTGACTCTGCTCGTGATGCTGGTCCTGGCTTTGGTGCCGGCCTTGGCTGTGCTGTCAGGTAAGGGAGGAGCAGCTGCCTCAGCCCAGCCCCTCGGGGCACAGCAGGGTCCCTATTGCCTGTGGAGGGGAATCCTGGACCTTCTCCTGTTCCCTCTGCAGGGGGAAGACAAACAAACATTGCAGCTTTTCCTGGCACTCCGCTGGCCTGTCCTGATGACTGGGTCGGGTACCGCAGGATCTGCTACTTCCTCTCGAAGGATCAGCACACCTGGGATCAGGGTCAGGCTCGGTGCTCTGAGCTCGGGGCCTCCCTGGCCGTGCTCAGGGATGAGGAAATGGTGAGTGAGGGGCTGGGGGTGTGGGGTGTCCGAGGGGGGCCTGGGGGGCTCCTGGGCTGGGGGTGCAGATCTGACTGCTGGTCTCTTCACTTCCCAGGAGTTCCTGTCCCGCCCCAGCCGGAAGGTCAATCTCTGGCTGGGGCTGCGCAGACGGGGGCAGCAGCTTCAGTGGGAGGACGGCAGCAGCTTCAACTCCTCGTGAGTCCCAGGGAGCCGAGCAGGGCCTGGGGGATGTGGGCAGGGAATGGGGGCATGGGAGCACAATGTGTCCCCTGTGTTGCCAGCATTGTCTCTGCTCCTCCTTGCAGGGTTCCTGTCCTGGGCGATGCAGAGTGTGTTTTCCTGGCTGAGAATAAACTCAGGAGTGTGCCCTGCTCATACCTGATGCCCTATCTGTGCAGCAGAGCCCAAACTCGGCTGTGACAGGGGATGGACAAAGCACCTTCTCTGTGCTGGGCAGTCACAGCTTTGCCCTTTCCCAGACCCTGGGATGTCCTTCCTCAGGCACAGTGTCTGCCTTGCACTGACCCTCAGGGTCACCTCAGTGCCTGATCTCATGAACATCTCAGTATTTTGTCTCAGGGTCACCTCAGTGCCTGGTCTCCAGGAGATGAACGTGCAGGAAGAGGAGGTGATGTGGAAGCTGAGGTGTGGCTGCCTGGGCTGGGGCTGGGGGTTTCTTTCTCCTGGAGCCACTCCAGGACTCATCCTGTTTCTCTTGCACTCCACATTTATACACTAAGCCTGTATATATATGTAGATATAACACAGTGGAAACAGGTTTCATATACCTTCTTCTAACACTATTTATACACAGATATTTCATATCTATATTGGTATAACACTGTGAATACAGGCAACAAACAAGTGCAATGCACAAACAGGTACAAACATGTGAATGTGACTGTGGCTGGGGCAAGGTGCCAATAATGCCAATGTGTGATTTGACCCCACAGGCACCAATGCCTTAAGGGTGTGACTCAATCCTTGTGGGTCCATTCCAATTCACATCTTTCTTTGGGATGGCTCTGCATGACCCCCATCAGTATTTAGGATGCCACTGTTGCTGCTGATTTTTTATTCTCTATAATTTTGGGGTTTCTTATTAAATACTTGTGAAGCGCCCCCGGTGTCCCTGGTGTTCCCTCGGCGCCGGCAGCCCCGTCCCTTCCCCGCTCCCCCTGCCACGTTCCATCCCGGCTGGCGGAGCCTTGGAGCTGCCGCGGGGCTGCCCCGGGGGCCGCGCCCCGAGCCGGGGCCCCTTCCCAGCGCTCCCGGTGCGCCCGTCCAGCCCGGAGCAGCCAGCGAGGGCTTCAGCTGGGACGGCAGAGAGGCGCTGCTGGGAGCGACCCGCCTCACTGGGCTGGGCTTTGTTCTTCCCCGCCTCGGGAAAAAAGATTTCTGGAGTTTTCTGCCAGAAATCTCCCCCCTCCTCCACTCAGCCCAAGGGCCTTGGGGCTTTTCCCTTTTTTTTTTGGCGAAATCAAAGCCATGCACTGATGCTCCTAATTAGGGCCGGGAAAACTGAGGGCTTTCCTCGGAGGCGGTGGCAGCGAACACGCAGGGCTGGGAAAGGCGGGCCGGGAGGTGCGGAGAACTTTGTTTGTGTTTCCAGCTCAATCCCGCCTCGGGCCCGGGCCCGTCCCAGGGCGGTTCCTCATCTGCGGCTTTCCCCTCCCACAGCCCGGGGGCGGGGCCTGAGAGCGCGGGGCGGGTGTGGGCCGTGTGCACAGCCCGGGCCTCGCTCGCCGCCATTGGCTGATTGTGCCGTCAGTGCCGGTTGTGGGCGCGCGCTGATTGGGCGGAGCGGGGCCGTGCCCGTTGCCGGGGCCGCCCCCCGGGCGCCCGTGGCTGGGCAGAGGCGCCATTGTGGAAGCGCGTGTGCGGGCCCGGGAGCGGCGGCAGCGGCCGGAGCCCGGTGAGGCGGCACTGGCGGAGCTCGGAGGCGGCCCCAGCGCAGGTGGGAGCCGCGCTCGGTTCTGCCGGGGCTCGGGGCTGGCTGCGGGCGGAGGGGGCGGCAGGGGGCTCCGGCGGGTTCCTTGTGCCGTGTCGGCGCCGTGTTGCCCGTGGCCTGAGGGCGCTGCGGGAGCGGCTGCCCGCGCTCTCCTTCCCGCCGCTGCCTCGGCAGGAGCCGCTGCCGGAGCAGCGCCGGCTCGTCCCGGTTCCTGTGGGGAGGACGGAGGTGGCCGCCCTGTCCCCGGGGGGGGCTGTGCGGGAAAATTCCCAGAGGTGGCCAGAGGTTTGTGTCCCCACAGGAGCCCGAGGAGTCCTGTAAAAGTGACTTTATTCCTGAACAAAGGGAGAGGCCGTGCGGCCTTTGCCGGGGGGTCTCTCCAATTGGTGTAGGACGCGGCCTCCTTTTTCTCCTGATTTTCCCAACTGATTTCTCTGAGCCTGTGGTAGCACAAACAGCCCAGTGGTCTGATGCTCCCTGTGTGACACAGACAGTGCCAGCACATGTTGGAGTGGGGAGAGGGATGATTCCCCCCACTTGTTGTAGTGAAGTTTTCACACCATTCTCCACTGGCTGTTTCCCTTTGCAGCTGAAGCAATTTGTGTTGCAGAGTCAGATCTCCTCCCTGTGGGCTCTGCCTTTGGCTGTGCCAATTCCATCTGTGCAAGCAGGCAGAGCTTGGGCTGAGGGGCAGAGGGAATCAGCCCAATTCCTCCCGCAGGCAAGAAGAGCCTGGTGCACTGTCCCCACTTTTCCCCAGCAGTGTTAATTTGCATTTCTAAAGCTCCTCTCCTGGCTGCCTGGAATGGAGCTTCTCTTCCAGAGCAGCCACTGAATGACTCACATGTGGCCCCCCCCCACAATCTGCTTTGTTTTGTTTTGGTTTTTTTTTAACTGGTACGGAGAATGTTTATGAATATAAAAATACAGAATTTCCGAATTATCATTTGGTAATTTTGTGGTTTATCGAAGCATATTGTACTGAGAAGGTTAGCTATTAAACTTGCTTCTTGGGTAGTTAAAGGTAGAAGTCTTACAGGTAAGATGTATAATACTGAAACTCACAAGTAGGTATTTGTCAAAAATCGATAAAGCAGAGTTTGTGGCTTGAATCCAGCAAAATCTAGCTCCTAATCTTTGGCAAGAGCAAAGTGACCTGACAAACAGCCAAACCTCCACTGCGCCTGCCCTGAAGCAAAGATCAGCCTGAGGAAGACTCAGCCTTCCTCCCAAGGCCCCAGCTCACAACCACCAGGACGGGTGGGCTCTAATTAGAGCACGAATGAGAAAAGGCAGGGAATGGGCAGGTGAGGTGTGGATTTGTGGGATCAACGTGTATTTAAACCTGGACCTTGTCTTGAGCAGGTGCACAGGGTTTGCAGGAGATATCCCCTGGTTTGGAGCATGTATTGCCCTGTCAGGTAATGCTAATTCCCAGGACAGTTTGTCCTGGCCAAAATCAGGAGCCTGGTTCTTGCTGGTTTCTTGATCAACTTGTTCTTTTTTATTGGGTCTTCACAATACCTAAGTCCCTCTTTACTGAGTTTTAATAATATACATGTTACCTCCAGGGGATTTACCTGACAAGTAAATTTCTGAGTATTTTGTTAGTTGGTCCTTCCTTACAAGTTACACTCCTGTGTGTTCTGGCACAAGTTGTTTCTCTACTTGTACAAAACTGCTAAATAAGCTGTAACTATTTCTGTTCTCCCATTCACCTGTTGAAGCACATTTTATGTTGCCAAAATTCTGAATTTTCATGTGCATGTACATTTCTCATATCAGCAGCCTCCCATCCTCCTCCTGCAGCCGGGAAGTCCAAATCTCCTTTGGGCCTTCCGAGCCCTTGAGCCCAGGGTGAGGGGTCCCCCCGTGCTGAGCTGTGCTGGGGCTGTTTCTGTGCTCAGGGACACTTGGGATGGGCCACTTGGCCCCCAGTGGTGCTTCTTCCCACTCCTCAGGCAGGGCCCCATGTCCTGCTTGGATGGTGTGAACAGCAAAGTCCCAAGGCAGGGTCTGTGCCAGCCCAGCTTCCAGTGGGAGAGATTTCACAGGAGACAGGATTCTGGCCACAGGCTGCTTTAAATACACATCCCTTATCTCCAGCCTGCACTAGGTGGAGAATTGCCAGGGGAAGGAATTCCAAAGATCAATCCCAAGGGAGATAATTGAATATCTGCCCTGGATCTGGCTCTTATTCTTGCCAGAGCCAATGGCAAAAGCCCCACCTGTGGCATCTTGGTTTCTGTCAGCAGCTTCCAAAGGTGTTTCTTTATTTCCCCATTCATTCTTTCTACCTGACCTGAGCTCTGGGGGTGCCAGGGGTTGTGGAGGTCCCATTGTGTTCCTAAAGCTGCCAGAACCCCCTGAAGGATCTTTCCTGTAAAATGAGTTCCCCTATTGTAGTTTATTGCTTCCACAATCCTTTCTCTTGGAATTATTTGTTTCAGAAATACCTTTCTAAGTGATCTAGTGATTACTGAAGAAGTCAGAATTGCTTTTGGCCCCCCTGTTGGGTGACATGGTGTCAGCAGGAGATATTTCAGCCTTCCTGCTCAGGGCATTTCAGTCCCAGGCTCTCACAGGCACACACAGCTCTGCCGGTTGAGCTGACCATGTGGGGGGTAACCTGTGCTTTGTCTGATTCCCTTTCCTGAATAACAGCGTGTCTTGTAACTCTTTTCCCTTCTGCTGCCCTTGGAGCCCCATCCAGAAACACCTTTTCTCCCTGAGGCCAGGGAATGTCTCATCAATCTCTCCCAGCCTGGCTCTGGAGCTCTGTCACCTCAGTGCAGTCATGGGTTTCTCCCCAGCCCCTGTGCAGGCTGTTCCAACAGGAGGCTGGGTTAAACCCTTCCCCTGTCCTCACTTCTAAATCCTCCTGTGCCACTGAACAAGTTTCCTGCTGTGATAACCCAGCCCTGCTCTTTTGGTTCTCAAAGCCTGAACTTGATGCCAGACTTGGACAACAGGAGATCCTTGTGCTGTCAGTTTTCAGGCCTCAGGTCCCATTCAAGCTGTGGCTGCACAATTCTGCAGACAGTGGGGCCACTCTGGCCACTGGGTTAAACATTTTAGCACAAGAATTCCTTTGGCCTGGCCCTGTTTAACACTCACATACAATTCCAGTTCCTTTTCTGAGTCTGGAGGAGCCATGGCTGGGGCATCAATCATTTTGTGTTTTTCATTTCTCAAGTCTTGTTCCCTTTCCCATGTCCAAACCATAACATTGAGGCTGTGTGGGGTTAAAAAGTCATCCAATGTGCTGACTAGAGCAGAGAATCCTCAATCCAGGTCCTGCAGTTCCCTATTAATCCTCAGAATTGTCACAGCTGCTTTTTAGTCTTGGGTAACATTTCTGAGATTACAAAGCCCTTCCTTCCCTCCCTTGCAATAGGGTTTTGCTTTTAGACACCACTCGTGCTGTGTAGTGACATCCGTGGACGGCAGGGACAAGGAACTCTGCAGAGCTGAGATATTCTAGAAACACGTGGCTTTATTACAAGAGTGGTGGGTAAAGAGGGCTTTGCCTTCAGCCACCAGCCTGGGCTGGAGGGAAGCCCCGAGAGAGAGAGGGGAGAGAGAGGGTAGAAGAGAGCTCAGGGGTAGAAGTGAGGTAAGAGTGGGGGAAGGGATAAGACAGCAGAGATAAGAGAGAGGGGGCAAGAGCGTGGGGGGAAAGAGCAAGAGAGCAAGAGCAAGAGAGAGGGCACCTTGTTACAATCCATTCTCTCTCTTTTTGTGTTGAATATTCTAATTCACAGTGACCAACCGGTGCAAGATCCAAAACCTACAAACTTTGCATGCAGCCTATGAGAACTACTATATTACCATGTCATTTTATATTCTAAACTCTAAAGACTACTTTTCTTATCTGCTTTTTCCCTGATCCCTTGCAAAGTGGAAAGGCTGCATTCCTGAGTCCTTTTGTTTCTGCCCTTCAACCGATCTCTAGCTAATCACCGTTTTCCTGCCTCCCATGCCTACATGTCAAAGCTGGCTTTCATTTCTATTGCACTCACAGGTTTTTCATCTGCAGTATTTCTTACCAGACAATCATATCCATAAGTCCTTCCTGTCCCATCTTTCCCAACAGTGCTGGTTACTTCAGAGTAATTTGGAGAGGCTGGGAATCTAATTTTCCCCCTTTCCCTGGGGCTGCCCACACTTGTGGGTTCACTTCAGCACAGGCCTTGCCAGACATTTGACACAGAGGTACAAGAGAACTGGCCTCTGTATCACCTTTTACAATATTAATTTGCATTCCCAATTGAGCCATCAAAGGCCTTCCCAGTAAATTACAATCACAATGAGGAGCAAATAAAACTTCCTGCATTTCAAACCCATCCCCCACATCTGCTAATAGTGGTTGAATAAAACACACCCCCTCATCTTTCCCACTTGTCCCCTGGATAATCAAAGACATTTTTGGCCTTTTCCCCCCTTAGGTCTGAGATTGAGAGTGGGTGGAGAGGCCCCTGTGTGTATGAGGAAAGGCCTGGTGTGGATGCAGCCCCAGGCTGAATGTTGTCAAGGGCTCCAGTGTGGTGGGTCCCTGGTGTAATGGGAGCTGTGGCAGCCCTAGGAATCCATGTCCGTGCAGGGCTGGACTTGCTCCTGCTGAGGGTGCTGCTGTGTGTGCTTGCAGTGTCCCTGTGGGCTGCAGATGGATCCCTGCTTCCTTGGCAGGGGCTGTTTGGGTGGGCTCTCCCCTGCCGAGGAGGGCAATGCCTGTGCCAGGTGCTTGTGGCCGAGCCCGTCCCCTCGGTGCTGGGGCCCCCTTGGGCCCTGGGCTTCATCCCTCAGGGGCTGTGGAAACTCTGCCATGGCCTTTGCCTTCAGCTTGGCCTTTTCCTGCTCCCTTCTTGCCTTCACCTGCTGTGCCTTTGTGCCCAAGTGCTGCAGGGGCTTCTTGTGCCCCTCGTGCAGCCCCCCTGAGTGCCTGTGGGTGCTCATCCTCTGACAGCTGCTGAGCTTTCTGCACAATCATTCCTTTCTGCAGGGCCCAAACAAGATCCTTCAAAGATGATCTGGATCCTTGCCGGGATAATGCACATTTCCCAGCTGTTCCTTCCTTCCTTCCTTCCTTGGCGCTGGTGCTTGTGCTGGCCGTGCCCTGCAGAGCCCGTATCCCAGAGCCGGTGCCTGTGGTGCCGCAGTGTCCAAAGGCGGCTCCCCCGGCGGGCAGGGCCGGCAGCTCCACGGGGCCGGGCAGCGGCCGGGGCGTCCCGCAGCCTCCTGGGGGCCGGGGGCCAGTGCCGGCCCTGCCCGGGGGGTGGTGGGCTCAGGCAGCGCCCGGCGCTGAGCCCCGGCTGCTCCACAGCCCCGGCCCGGCCCCGCAGCTCCCCACAGGCCCCCAGCCCGTGCTCTCGGTGCCGCCCCTCTGCGCCCGCTCCTGCCGCTCCCCAGCACAGAGAAACCCCCTGGGATCCTGACCTCCTTGTTTGCCTCTCCTGCCAACCGGGGCTACAAACCATCTGCATCAGCTCCCAGAGTTTGAGCATTACACCCTGCTTGAAAACGTCCCATTGCTCAGTATTTTTCTCTTCCTGCTCTTTTCCATCATCTTCTTTCTCACCACAGAGATTCCTCCTGCTGCCTCTTGCCTTAACTGTAATCCTGCACCCTCCCCTTCCCCCTCACCCTTCCCAGCACACCAACACCATCCATCCCCTGCTGTCTAAATCCCTTCTGGACTTCCCTTCTTGCCCCTCTGGGTGTCCATGTCCTTAATTACCTCTGGGAGAATGATGCCTTGGGAAGGCTGGCCTGAAACAGAGACTGGACAGAGCTAGAGAATAAAGCAGATATTTATTGAAAGCTCTTTAGGGCAGACCTTGGGCAGGGCAGGAGCCTGACCAGGGCTACACTCAAGGTGGACTTGAAATGGTCTCCTCATGGACGACTGGTCACGAGGTCCTAAACTTTGCTGTTTTGGTCATTTGCATGTTGGAGCCCAGTTGTCCAGCCCCAGGCTCAGGTGGTGAGGTGTCATCCTTGTTGTTTCTCTCTTCAGTCCCCCCGCGCTGTCGTGGCGGGAGCGGCTGCAGTGGGGAGCGAGTGCGGGCGGGAGCGGCCGAGAGCCCAGCGCTGCCCCAGCCCGAGCTGCCCCAGCTCCATCCGTGCCCCTCCGGTGGGATGCTGTGGGTTTGGGGGGGAAGAGGGAGCCGGCAGTGGGTGCTGGGCCTGGGGCAGGAGGGGAAGGGAAGGAGAAGCAGGGTTGAAAAAGAAAAAGTTCAAAGGATGCACATGGGAGGAGAAGGTTGGATTGTGCAGGAGAAAGAGGAATAGTAGGAGGAAATGGAGTGTTAGAAGGAGTAGGGACACAGGAGGAGGAGGAGCAGGAGGAGGAGGCAGCAGAAGGTTCCACCCCTCCCTGTATCTGCAGCCTCCCCCCAGCCCCAGGAGTGTTGCCCCCCCACATGCAGCAGGTGACCAGGAGGAGGATCCACGATTTTCGTGGGGGTGAATCTTGATGTTTCTCAGCTTTATTGGGCTAAATGTTGATGCTTTGGTTTTTTGCAAGGGGCTGAATCTTTATATTTTAGAAGCGGTTTTGGCTGAGTCTTGGTGTTTGGGGAGTTTATTATCTGTGTCTTGGTGTTTGGAGGACTTTTGGGCTGAATCTTGGTGTTTTGGAGGTTTTCACAGACACAAGGTGCCCACTGACTTCTTAAGAATAGCTTGGGGAAGGAGGAACCCTCAGCCTAAGGTGCTTTCCATTTGTTTTTTCCCCAGACCAGGATTTTTCATTGCCAAGGAGTGCCCAGATGGAGGAGGAGGAAAGCCCCAGAGATCCCGCAGGAGGAGGGGCTGCAAACCCAGCCAGGGAGCTGCGAGGAGGAAAGAGCCGCCCTGTGCCAGGAGGGCGGCCGGAGATCCAGGCGGAGCTCAGAGCTGGTGGAGAAGCCTCATGGAGGGGAGAAGCCCCACAAGTGCCTGGAATGTGGGAAGGGTTTCAGCTGCAGCTCTCTCCTGATCCGGCACCAGAGGATCCACACTGGGGAACGGCCCTTTGAGTGTGGGAAATGTGGGAAGAGGTTCAGTGACAGCTCCAGCCTGAGGAAACACCAGGTGATCCACACTGGGGAAAAGCCCTTTGAGTGTGGGAAATGTGGGAAGAGGTTCACAGACTGTACCATCCCTTATGTGCCACCAGGTAGTCCATACTGGGGAACGGCCCTATGAGTGTGGGGAATGTGGGAAGAGCTTTGGATGGAGCTCTCAGCTGAGAAATCACCAGCGCATCCACACCGGGGAGAGGCCCTATGAGTGTTCTGAGTGTGGGAAGAGGTTTCGGGTCAGCTCCAATCTCCTCAAACATCAGCGGATTCACACAGAGGAGAGGCCCTTCTGCTGCCCCGACTGTGGGAAGGGCTTCAAGCGCAACTCCACCCTCACTGTGCACCGGCGCATCCACACCGGGGAGAGGCCCTACGAGTGTCCTGAGTGTGGGAAGAGCTTCTCACAGAGCTCTAACTTGACCAGACACCAACAGAGGCACCATAAGGGAAGCTCCGCGAGTGCCCTGAGTGCGGGAAGAGCTTCGTGCGCTGCTCCAGCTCCATCCCCCATGGGAGGATTGGCGTTGGATGATCCCCAGTGACCCCGTTGGGCAGAGCCCTGGTGATCCGTGGTCCTGGTGATCCGTGTTGGGAAGACACCTGGCTGGGGGGGGATCCACTGGTTCCTGTCTCCCCGTGGGCACCTGGATGAACACGGGGGCAGGAACATCCATTGGGACACAGACGGACATTGGGAATTCCTTGCGGGGAGCAGACTTGTTGTCTTTCAACCCCAGAAAATCTTTTGTGTTCAATTCTGTCTTCTGGGGGTATGGGAAGACAGATGTAGTGCTAAGGGCAATCCTGCCCCTATATATTGCAGCTGTGTTAATTACTGAAGAGTGAGAACAGCCTTGCCCTCACAGCTATGGGTGTGATACACAAGTGAGTTAGTTGGTAGAGAGTCAGTTGGCATCTGCTGGCCATGCTGTGAGGAGGAAGGGACAGGAGGCTGGGCAAGGGACAGATAAGGTGAGCCACTGCATGAGGGACAGACAGGGTTCAGTGGCTTTTCAAGGGACAGGAAGCAGTGAGCTGGAACTGCCGAAGAAAGAGAGAAGAAGGAGAAAAAGAGCCTGAGCTGTGTGGAGCTGCCTGGAGGATTGCTACATAGAAAAGGTATGAAGAACTTCTAGATAACAAGGTGCTGATACTTGAACGCCTCTGAAGTTTTGTTGAAGCACTCTGAGTTCATGGCCATCTCAACTCCAACATGGGGGCATCAATAAATTCTGGATAGTCTTGGAGGTGTTTTCCAACCTCAGGGATTCCATGATTTTGATTTCCTATTGCCCAAGAGTGTCTTCCACAGCCAAATGGTGATGATCTGGGGCAAAGACCAAGATTTTGGAGATTGTGGTGGAAACCCCTCCAAAAATGGTACTTCACTCCCATCTAAGCATGTGGATGCTCATCTGGCACAGACAGGGAAATCCTTTTCTTTTGGCCTTCATTTGCTTTTCATTTCTCTTCATTTAAAATATCCAACAGTGTGGTAAAAATAAAGACATGGAACTAAGACATGGTTGGGATGACAGGGGACATAGACATGGAGAGTGACATGGGGACACATGGATATTTGGGGGGTACATGGTCATTCATGAGGACACGGGGGGAACACGGGTACAGATGAGGACGTGGGGGACAATGACAGGGATGGAAACATTGTAGGGAGACAGCCACGGGTGAGGACAGGGTGGGACACGGCCAGTGACATGTGGGGACATGGCCATGGCCGGTGCCATGGGGGGAACTTGCAGGGGCTGTGGGGGATGCTGGGTTTGAGGGAGCTGAGGGTACCTGGGAGGGCCTTGGGGCTTGCTGAGGGCTTTGGGGACCCCAGGCCCAGCGGCTCTGGCTGTGCTGGGAGACCCTGGTGTGACTCGAGGCCGGAGTTCTTCTGCCCAGCTGCTCCCGGCACCGTTCCCAAGAGTGGCCGCCCCCCCAGGGCTGACGCCATCCGGGGTGTGGCTGTGGCTGTAGCACGAAGCAGCTGCGGGGCACAGATGGAAATTGTGTCCATGGGCAGGGACAAGGAACAGGGAGAGGCCTCCTGTGTGATTTCCAAAGGTGTTTATTCCCCAGAGGGTCGGGGACAGAAAAAGGGGGCAGAACCTGGGCTGGCAGAGGCTTATAAGCGGGGGAGGTCTTGGGAGAGGACACAGTTTCCAAGCAATAAGGGTCACATGGGGGAGGAACACAAGGCAGGAGTACAATACATAGACCAGTGAAAGAACACAAGGGGAGGGAACAGCCCAAAGTCACCACTAGGGCGTGGAAGGTTGGGGGATTGAAAGGGAACAGTCTGGAAGAAGGGTCAGGGTTAGGGAAGGATTGACAATTCTGCAGGAGGAGGGCAGGGCAGGTCTAGGGAAGATAGACAACCAGGCAAAACCAACAATACAGGGGGAAAGGGGCAATCCATTAGAGATAAATAACACTAGAACAATACAAAATAGGGGGCGGGGTGTTGTAGAACTGACCATTGAAACTGTGCTGCAGTTGAAAACACAATAAAAACAGGCTGCAACACGGGTGGATGTTCTGGGGCAGCTGCTCAAGGAGCCCCTGACCTGACCTGCAGCCCCAGGGTGTTGGGGGCAGCTGAGAGGCCACAACAGGGAGGGGAAAGACAGACAGAGCTGTCCCTCTCCAGAACTGCACCCCAAAAATCCCCAAACTCAGGGATTCCTCCCAGGAAAAAGCTGCCAGGAACTGCCTGAATTAAGGGAAAGGGTGGATGGGACCCCCAGACTGAGCAGGAGGGGCCTGGAACCCCCCAAAACCAAGTATGGGGACAGGGGTGGTGGATTGGGGGGCAGTGGGGAAGGCTGTGGAAGAGAGGGGGAAAAGAGGTAGCTGGGACCTGAAAGAGTGGGGGAAGGGGCTGGCTGGGACCCCCAAAATTACATTAGGAGGGGTCCCACTCCTCCTCCTTTCTAATCCCCAGAGCCGGGCCAGGTCGGCCTGGGGCAGCACTGGGCTCTGGGCCCAGCCTGGGCGCCCCCCACGCGCCCCCTTCTCAAATTTCCCTGGTGGCTTTGGGGGGTCCCGGCACATTTTGGGGTTCACTGGGTGCTGTGCTGTGGTCCAGGTGCTTCCCAAGGCCCCCCCCAGAGCAGGGTGACACAGGGGGGAACACACGGGGGTCCCCATTCCTGATCCGCACTGGGTCCCTTTCTACCCCCTTCCCCCAATCACGGTCCCTCCAAGTCTCTCCCCTGAGCCCCCCATAAACGGCAGCAGGTCCCCCCATAAACTGGGAAGCTTTATTGGGAACACTGGGAGCAGCCGGGCGGGGACACAGGGACAGTGGGGCTGGGGGGACACACGACCCCCCCAAAATCATCTCGGGGACGGAGCGGGGGGTCCCGGCCGGGCCCGAGGCCACGGGGAGGGGCTGCGGCCGCCGGCGGCTCAGGAGCTCTGTGGGCAGAGAAAAGGGGGTGACACCGGGCTGGGGGGCCCTGGGGGGGGGCACACACGCTCTGGGGGAGGGGGGACACGACCCCCGGGACCCCCCCTCACCTTCTTGCACAGGCAGAGGCCCAGCCCCAGTGCCAGGAAGACGAAGCCCAACACGAAGCCCCCGATCCCCGTCAGCATCTTGGGGGGTGCGGGGGCAGCTTTCGGGGGCGGGGGGCGCAGGATCCGGGAAACAGCGGCGGCTGCCGGGAAGGGACTGGGACGGAATGTGACAAGCTGGGATGGACTGGGACAGACTGGAACACCAGGATATACCAGGGCTGGGACCCAGCGGGACCAGAATTGGGGCACAAGGGATCATATGGGATTTATTGGGACCACACTGACGACTACTGGGAACATGCTGAGGGCAACTTGGTGCTGTTGGCATATACTGGGCATGATTGGGATCATACTGGGAGTGACTGGAATCATACTGGGAGTGACTGGAACCGTAGCAGTGGTGAAAGGGCGCAGTTGGAAAGATGCAGGGGGCAGCTGGGATCATACTGGGATCGTACTGGGACTGACAAGGTCACACTTGGAGTGACTGGAATAATACTGGGAGGATCTGGGAGTGACTGGCATCATATTGGGAGTGACAGGGATCAAACCAGACTCATACTGGGAGTGTCTGGAAGTTACTGGGATCATACTGGGGGTGACTGGACTCATTTTGGGATCATGCTTGGTGCAGCTGGGACCACAATGGGGCCAAATGACATCCTAGAGGGAGTGACTGGGAGTGAGTGGGTTCATACTGGAAGTGTCTGGGGCCATACTGGACTCCTACTGGGAGGGATTGAGAGTGAAAGGAACCATACAGGGCATGACTGGGAGGAGCTGGGACCATGTTGGGGACAACTGGGACCTTATTGGGAGTGACTGGGACCATAAAAGCTTGAATGGAGTTTCTATCCTGAGACATTCCCGGGGTGCAGCGGCAGCTCCACATCCCCAGCCTGGGGGGGTCAGAGCAGGGGAACCTCTGGCAGCACCTTCAGGGCACAGCCGAGGGCTGGGGGATCCTCCCCCACTTCATTTTCTCTCTCCAATTCAAATCATTCCCTCCCATTCAAATCCCCTCCATTCACATTTTCTCCCCACAATTTGAGTTTCCTTGCCCCAATTAAACTTTTCTCCCCAATTGGGCTCTGAGTCCCCTCCCCATCCCCGCTTTCTTCCAGGTTTCTGGAGGATTTTCCTGTAACTTTCCTGCAGAAAACTCTTCCTTTTGGGGCGATGGCTGAGGGTCCCCTCGGGGTCCACCCCCTTTCCAGTCCCTTTTTCCAGCTCTTTTCCTCAGCTGACCCAAACCTGTGGATTTTGGGGGGCGGGAGGGGTCGCTCTGCTCGGGGGTCTCGGAGGTGCCGCCAGGGAGGCCCCGAGGCCCCAGCGCGGTTCCCTCCGGCCCCTTGGAGCATTTGGAATCTCCAAGTCTCAGCCCTGGCTGTCCGTGGGATTCAATCCCCCTGCAGGGTTTTCCCCCAGAGCGGGTTTATTTCCAGAGGGGTTTGTGGTTTCCCTTGGAGCCGGGGCCTGACGGCACCGGAGCGGCCGCGGGTGCCGGGGCAGGAAGGGCTGTGGGACGGCTCCTCCTGCAAACCTCCGGGCGGGGGACAAGGGCTGGGGGGAAATAGACAATAAACAGAGAGACATTGCTGCAGAAGGGCCTCATATTGCCTAAACTAAAGTGTCCAGTACCAAGTAACACCTTGAGGTTATGGAAATCCCAGAGCCCAAGTTGGATTCCCCCGTTTGAAGCTGAAGGAGGAGCTCCACTTGTGACTCTGCTTCATAACGACGAATGTGAAAATTCACCACAATTCCCGGTTCCCTCCCTCCTCTGCCCAGCGGTGCAGGGAGAAGGGATGGGAGTTACGGTCAGTTTGTGCCGCTGCTTCCCCCTTTAGGGACAGGAAGCCTTGCCCTGCTGTGGCGTGGGATCTGTCCATGGGGTCAGACCCTGCCCTGTCCAGCGGGGTCCCTCCCCAGCCGTGCGGTCACTCCTCGGCCCGGCCCTGAGGCGCGGGGCAGTCCCGGGGCAGCCGTGCTGCGGCCCCGTCAGCGGCACCGCCGGTTCGTGCCGGGCAGGAGCGGCAGAAGGAGCCGGGCGGCGGCGGGGGCTCAATCCCGCCCGGAGGAAGAAGAGGAAGAGGAAGGAGCCGGGGCCGCCTGCGGTGTCCGATCCCCGGGGAGCAGCGGGGAGGCCTTGGGGAGCGGCGGCGGGTGGGGCCCTGTTGGAGCCGCCCCGAGGGGTTTGTGCCGCCCCGGGTCCCTGGAGGAGTCGCTCGGCGAGACGGGCGAGGTGGGAATGAAAGAAGAGACTAAAATGCAGAGAAGAGATTAAAATGCAATCAAAGAGCCGCACCAAGGGCATCTCCCCCGCTCATGTCTGAAGCAGCTGCACCGAAGCACGGGCAGGGGGTGAACACAATAAAATACAGAGAATAGAGTGAAATAGAATAAAAAAACTACACCGGGGGGTCCCCTATGCCCAGTGTCACTGAAGGGCCGCACCACGGGACGGGCACTGCCGGGTGTGAGCAGAAGGGCAGCGCCGAGGCGGGTGCAAGGTGTGAATAGAATTGAACATGGAGAATAGAATAAAATACAAGAAAAGAACCACACTGAGGGTTCAGCGCCGCCTGTGTCACAGAAGAACTGCACCGAGAGTGGCGAGAAGCAGCGGCAGTAGAGAATAGAATAAAAAATAACAAAAACCGCACTGGCAGTGGCCGCTCCCCAACACTAAAAGAGCAGAACCGAGGGCTGGTCGGGGCAGCACTGAGGGGTCTGTTGCCTCCTCCAAGGTGTGGCAGCCTGGTTCAGGAACCGCACGGTGACCACCTCAAGTCACTCGGGCCAAGAGCTCACATACACCAATATGGTGGATGGCAAATGGCGTTTATTCATGAGTTACATGGCAATATATAACCTGTGTTTGTGTCATCACTTCCTTCTGCTTATGGAACTGGCCTAACTATTGGCTGACATACTGTAACAGACAGCAACACTTATGGGGGAAGGGTAGCCCTGTCTTACCGTACAGCGCGATATCTCCCGTTCGCTCGTCCCTGTCTACCGCATTTCCCCTCTCCCCTATGATTAACTGTATACACAAACATATTAAAAGCTCAGGCATAACGCTTTTAAACTGTGAAACAAATAACTGTCGGGAGCTCTTGTTTAAAGCAGTTGCTGATGCTCCACTAACATAATGTTGACTCTCTCTAAACGGCTTCTGACAAATGACACAAGACTATTCAGAACACATGGGGCAAAAATTAATACCAACAAGAGCATCACAATTGGCCCAATCAGGGTAGACACCAGGGTGGTCAGCCATGGGGACTGGTTAAAAAGCGATTGAAACCATCCTTGTTGGGCCTCTCTGTCTTTTCTTCTTTGGGCCAGTCTTTCCCTCAGTTCAGCCATCGAGTCTCTAACCACTCCGGTGTGGTCCGCATAGAAGCAGCACTCTTCCCTTAGGGTGGGACAGAGGCCCCCTTGCTGCATGAGTAAGAGATCCAGTCCTCGCCTATTTTGTAAGACAACCTCTGAGAGTGAGGACAATGATTTTTCTAAAAAGGAGTAGACCTTTTGATTTTTTGCAAGGTGTCCTGGTTTTGGTTGAATTAGGGGAGAACCTCCAAAGGACTCCCCTAATCTACCATCCCTCCCCCAGCCCTGGGTTTGGGAAGGAATTTCTCGAACAAAGTGGAAAAAACCGGTTTATTGACAAATGAATAAACACCCCCCGACACAAGGGAAATAAAGAAAAAAAAAGCTCAGGTTACTGTGAGGGGGAGGGCGCAGAGCTTCTTTCGCGGGCCCCGGAGATCCTCGGACTCCTCCGGTCAGGTCAACTCTGGTGCCAGTCCAAAATCTTAAAAGGGGGGGGGGGAGGGAGGGGGGGGAGGGAAGAAGGGAAAGAAAGGGAAAGAAAAAAAAACGGAAATAGCGCAGATGAGCAGTGTAAAGGAAAAAGAGCGGCAAGCGAAGCGCAGCGAGGCTAGCCCAGAGCAGCAGCAGAGCTAATGCCAGCAGAGCCAAGAGAAAGGGGGGCAGCCAGTGCCCGCCCAGCCAACAGGAAAACAGGGACAGCTGTTAGACATAACAAGGTAGTCCATGATATGGGATAGGAAGCACTGTCAACCCAGGACACAAGTCCTCATCAATTGTCATTTGCAACTGTGATGGTCCTCGTTGTTGGACCACAAGAGCAGAGACATCTGTGGCAGTGCCTGTTGCTCCGAGGCTGAGCAGCACAGCTATGGTCACTCCTGTTAGTAGTTCTCTTTTCTGAAGTTGGTCGAGTTTTTCCACATGGAGGCTTAGCTCCTCCTTGGAATGGTATAGGACCCTAGGAATAACCACAACTTGGACACAAAAGTCGTTAGCATTACTAAAGTCAGAAACGAGCAAGCAGGGGGTGACTCCAGTGCGGTGACAAACCCATATTCCAGGTCTTGTCAGAATGGCCCATTTGTGACTCTTATCGACCGTGGCAATGGCCGCACAAATACTTTTACTTTGTTCTGTTATGGCTGTGCTACCAACGCATGTGCCCAGGCCAGTGACGTGGGTAAGAGTAATGCCTGTTTGGGAGGTGTTCCATTTGCATTCAACTGAGTTGGGGTCATTCGAGTAAACCAAGGAGGCATTGATAGCAATGCCCTCATAAAATGGGGGTTTAGTGTCATAACACAATCAGCAGGAGTTAGTGAGGTTTGGGTTAGACTGGTTTAATGATATAAAAGCGGCATCTAGCATGCGAGAAAATGATGCGTAAGGGGTTGTCTCGTGTACATTCAAACGGGTCGGCAGAGAGCTAAACAAGGTGGGGGTGAGGGTAGAACTGGGTTTTTGTTTTAATGTTTTTCTCATTAGGGCACGGTTGGGTCCTACCGGGTTGGGCTCTTGAGGCAGAGATTGGACTATCTGTGTTACGGGCCCAGGGTCTTGGCCCCATTTATGAATGAACACCAACCACATTTTTCCTACGGCCCAGCTTGTATCGTCTGGCCGTAAAACTGTTATCTTTAGTTGAGAGCAAGTGCCTCTTTCATATTTCACTCCATCCATTGCAAATTTGGGATGTCAGCATCCATCTGGGGCCCACGTTACTTTCAAATACTCGTCATCTCTGATCGGCTTCTGTCTATCAGATGTCACAATGGTTTCGCACCCCCAGTATCCACAGAACCAATATCCTGGGTAATTACAATAACTCTTCCCAGGATTTGAGCTAGGGCACGGATATGTCCCCCACACTGGTGTGCCTCCGGGCTTCAAGGGCTGCACATGTGGGTAGAGAATGTCTGCGAGCCCTACATAAAAACTGGGGGCACCAGTCACGGTACTATCTCTAATTACTCTACCCATTGTTGGATTTCGGAGAAGCCATTGGAAAGGTCGGTAAGGGCGTGGCTCTGGTTCAGCCTGTGTTACAGCAACTAGCCCTAGAAGCAGGATGACACAAAGGCATCGATACTGCCTGATTTTTACCGACATGGAGGCCTCTGATGTCTTCAAGGTGTCTATTGGCCTGTCATCCTCTTCCTTGGCTGGGGCATACAGGTTATGAAGACATCCACAAATCCAGTTCTGTGGAGAGAAACAGTTTTCATTAGTTTTATCCCTCAGCTCTGGTTTAATGGACTTAAGCGGACACCATTTAATTTTGCCTTCTTTCTCAACAGCGGCATAGCCTCGCCCTGTTATGACCGACTGCCACCCCTGTTCCCACTCTCCCAGCTCATTTCTGCTTGTGACTGGTGGGCCTTCCTCTAGTGACTGAACAGCCCAATGTTTTTGGGCTGGACTTCTTGTCTCATCTTCCCTGGGAAACTGATTCAGCACTAGCATCGCCGTGGCTAGTAAGCGTGCCTGGTCTCCTGGAGGGACGACATTTGCAAAGCCTTCTGCCTTAGCTAACACTTCTACTTTAGCTTTCAGAGTCTGATTAGCTCGCTCTACTATGGCCTGGCCTGTGCTGTTGTGCGGGATACCGTGTACTAATGTAATGTTCCACTTGGAGGCGAATGTCTGGATTGATTTGGAGACAAAGTTTGGGCCATTATCTGTTATAATCTGAGTTGGAATACCCAGCCATGCCATGACGGTCAGCCAGTGCTGGATGGTCGCTTTGGAGTTGGTTTTTGGGTGTTTCGTGGCCACAATCATTCCTCTGTGTGTGTCTACGGTCACTGCCAACCAGGCTCTGGACTTAAGCAGCTGGCAGAGCGTGAAATCCATCTGCCATATTTCAGAAGCTTTAAGGCCTCTGGGGTTAATTCCACTGGACCACAGTGTTGCCTTCTGACAGTGAGGGCAAGTAGCTACGATGTGTCTTGCATTGACGACGGAAACCCCGCACTTTCTTGCTAACGCTTTAGCTCCGATGTGGAGTGTCTCGTGCAGCTGATGGGCGTCTCTGAGTGTCCACAGTCCTTTTGCCGTGGCATCAGCTTTATCATTGCCAGTCTGAAAAAATCCCTTAATTGGGTTATGGCTGTTGACATGAATGACCGACACAGTGCCTTCTCGGGAGAGGAGTGCTTCCTCTATCATTACAGCAGTCGTGGACGCCACTACTCCAGGCCTTGCCATGGCTAAGCAGAGCTTGGCCACAAACATTGAGTCGGTCACAATATTAAGATGTTCCTTCGTGAACAGTCCGCAGGCTAGCACTAAGGCTGATGCTTCCAACTGTTGAGCTGAGAGTGTGTGATCTGTCATCTTGACACAGTGCCATTGTTCTTCCGACTGCCATAACGCTGCCGCAGTAGAGGTTGTTGAGGATGTGTCTGTGAAAAACTGTTGGTCCCGGAAGGGGTTGGTCCATGACTTTTGGCGGGAGTTCAATGTCTACAATTGCTAACAGCTCAGTCCATGGTGGCTTGGTGGCATATCGGATCTCTCCAGCAAACCCAACGAGGGCTAGGGCCAGATGTTCTGACATTGCTACCGACAGAATGGGAAACTGTTTGCGGAAAGGTAAGTATATCTTTGCAGGTTCAATTCCCAAGTGGTTCAGGGTGAGCTTCCTATCTTTCATGATAAGGTTGCTGAGGCATTCAACTCCTGGGGAAAACACGCGTGAAGGTTTCCCCATGATACCCACTGTATGGATTTGGCCTTGTCAGGAGGCCCCTGGGCTAGTGCTTCTACTCCCCCTCCTTCTGTGAAATGTACATACAAATCAAGTGGTATGTCTGGATTCCATCTGGCAAGTGTGCTTGAGGATATCTGCTGTTCAAAGAAGTCGAGTGAGTTTGATGCTTCCGGAGTTAAGGCTTTCTGTTCCCACGGGTGCTTTCCTTTTAGAAGGTCATACAGGGGAGACATGACTTTCTGGTGGAATCAGAACGATGTTTCGGATCCACTGTAAAGATCCTACTAACTGCTGCATGTCATGGAGTGTTTTGATGCTCCGGCGAATTTTAATTTGTGGAGGGATCACATAGGAGTTTGTAATCTGCACTCCTAAAAAGGTTACACAGGGTCCTCTCTCTATCTTTGCACTTGCGATCTCAAAGCCACTTGTTTTTAGTGTTTGTGAGACTGTTAACACTAATTGGTCTACCTGACCTGCGGATGGCGTGGTGATCAGAATGTCATCCATATACTGGACAATGGTTGCGGTTGGGTCGGTGTGCCAAAATGGTGCCAGTGCTCAGTCTACTGTAATTTGACAAATGGTGGGAGAGTTAACCATGCCTTGGGGCAGCACTTTCCACTGGAAGCACAAGTTAGGGCGCTGACCATTTGGGAACACAAGAGAAAAAGCAAATTGCTCTTTGTCTTCCTCATGTAGGGGTATCGAAAGAAACAGTCTTTAATGTCAAGCACTGCACAAGGTTGTCCTTCTGGTATCATAGAATTCACAGGCAGCAGTGTCTGAACGGAACCCATTGGCTGAATTTTTTTATTCACTTGATGCAAATCGTGAAGGAGGCGAAAACCTTCGCTGCTTTGTTTGGGTATCACAAAAACCGGGGTATTCCACGGGCTGGTGGAGGGCTCTGTGTGGCCTCGTTGTAACTCATGGTCAAGTAATTCAAGAAGGACAGTCTTTCGAGGCTCTGACAGGGGCCACTGCTCAACCCACACTGGGTCAGATGTTAATTTCATGTTAATTTCATTGGCGGGGGTGGGTGCGCAGCAGTGGCCCTCAGGATAAATTTGTTCCTCTGACTTTTAGTTGGGCTAGGGCGTCCCTCCCTAACAGGGGTGGGACTCCTGACATGACATAGGGAAAAGGTGTGACAGTTTTCTCAGGCCCTTTCTCCGTATGGAGCGTTATCGCTATTAGTAGGGTGCTTTTTTGGGCTCAGGACAATCCTCCGACTCCGCCTACCCTGGGGGCTTCTTCCAGGTTCCAGAGCGGAGGCCAGTTTGTCTCTGGGATAACCGTGACATCTGCTCTGGTGTCAATCAAAAAGGGGATGCTGATGGCAATGTCCCACACAGTATAGGAGGATTGTTACATTCTACTGCCAGGGCCACCCAGGGGTCTCGCTCCCGGGGAGGAACTCTTGCTGTTTCGAGGATGTAGTCGAATCTAACTGAACTGTCAGGTAGGTCACGAAGTTGGTTGCCTTCCGGGGGGGTAATGGGTTCGGGAGCTCCCCGCCCTGTCTGGGGTTGGTGTAACTGGGCTGCCTCACATCCCAAGTGGGAGGGGGCTGTGTGCAGCCTGACTGCCCCCTCCCCCTCCTGTTTCCCTGAGTCTTGGTTCTGCATTCCCTGTAAAGGTGTCCCTTTTTCCCACAAGCCCAACATGGCCCCCTGGGCCGGTTTTCGCATGGGATGAGCGATGGTGGGGGGCTGTCCGACTGGGGACAGTTTGGCATGGAACATCTGGCCGCATATAAAGCATGCCATCACATTGGCTATTGGGGTGCAAACGGCCACCTGAATTGGGGCTAAATGTTCTTCTTTTGCGACATGCTTAATCATGGCTGCGATACTCGATCCAGCTGGTAACGATTGCAAAATTTCTTTAGTAGCCAAATTACATTGCTGGCGTAGGCACTCTGCTACAACTGGGCCTTTTGCCTCCATGGGTAAGGCCAAGGAGTCGACCGCTGCCTGGAGTTGGTCCACAAATTGGGCAAAACTCTCACTCTCACTTTGTTTTATTGTGGACCATGGCACCAGCTTGGCTGTCACTCTACAAGCCATGCAGATGGCCTCTCTGGCTGCGCGGGTGGTTGCTGCAACCTCGCCTCCCCGTAAATTCTGAGCCTGTGCTTGGGGGGTGATCATTGTTGCGTCTGTGCCCATCAACAATTACTGCTCTAGTTGTAAGCTAGAGCCTTGCAATGGGTGATCTGCTCCGGCTACCTGGGCCAGCTGCTTTGCGCAGTTATCTTCCCACTCTTGTTTAAAAACAATCATTCCCACTCCATCAAAAATCAATTTGCATGTTTGTTTTATGTCAAATGGGAGCATATCATCATTTCCAAAGACACTATCTATGGGAGTAGAGACCATGGCAGAGTTAATGCCTTCATCTGCAATTGCTTTGACAATTGCCTGTAAATCTTTGGGGTTTACAGGGGAGTAGGTCCTTTGCCCTCCATCCGTCACTTGGACCAGGAATGCCAGAGTGGTCGGCACAGGCAATTTGTATCTTCTTCCAGTTTGTAAGAGGGACTTCTCTTTTTTTTCCCCTTTTGACTAAACCAGGGGAGATTGGATTTTTGATTTTGCCTGTGCTTGCTCCCTCACTTTCTGAGTCTGAATCAGTGGTAGACCAGCAGTCTAGCCAACCACTCCGGCTTGTATCTGAGTCAGAGGCGGAAGTCGACTTACTGGATGGTTCCAGGCTCTGATACCTTTTTGTCGGACTCAGCCCCATCTCGCCCTTCCTATGGGCGGGCTGTTCTCTCCCCCTGGGCTCACCCCGCCTTCTGCTCATAGAGACTCTTGCCTTAAAAGGGCATGTCTTGCAGCAAGCGCCCTGATTGGGCCTCTGTCCTTTACTCACATCCCCTACCCCTCCGAGGTCAATTCTGCTGTTCCCCTTCTCCCAATTTCCTTCCCCTTTCCACTCGTGTGCGCTCACAGTTTCCGAGGGCCCCACGTTGCGACCGCAAGTGATGTCTGTGCCCCGCCCTTCGTTTTGCCGCTCGGCGCCATTTTGTGGGGCATAAGGTGGGGGTCTGTCCCAAGTTCCTTTGGGCTCTAATTTACCTATAGCTTGTTTAAGCTCATCAATGGGCCCATCCCGCAATGATATTTGTTGTTCTATGGGCAGGTCACAGACAGGGGAACATTCAGGGACGGGACCGAGTGAACAAGAGGGCGATGAGGGGCGCTCCTGCTCTTGTGAGTCACTAGACTCGATAGGATCACCACCAATCGTGGTTTGTGTAGTTGCCCCAACTTCCAACCTGGGTGTAGCAAACAAACATTTTTGACCAGCTTTCCATGTTTCTTGCTCTTGTAGAGCTTTTTGCAAAGCCTGCACAGCTCTCCCCCATGATTTAAGGTACTTTGCACTACCCGAGGACATCGTATCCTCAGCTAAAGCCTTGGTGCATTTTTCCCACACTTCTGGGTGGAGTATATCCACTGGTCAGTCAGTAACACCAGTTTGCAAAAGCCTAGTAACGGCAGAAATAAAATCTTTAGGCTTACAATCAATACCCCATTGCTTATGTAACTGCAATACGACCTTCACAAGAGCTTCCATCCTCCTTGCTGGTCCGGGAGTGTCCTCCCCGCCGGGCTGGTCCAGCCACTCCAGCTGCCGTTCACCTGTCCAGTCAAACTTCCTGGGTTCCGGCACCACTTGTTGCCTCCTCCAAGGTGTGGCGGCCTGGTTCAGGAATGGCATGGCAACCACCCCAGGTTACTCGGGCCAAGAGCTCACAGACACCACTCTGTCACAGTCCCTGCCTGTGTCGCTCGCCTCGGCCAGCCCTGGCACCATGGCAACACAGGGGGCTCTTTCAGCAGGAGCAGAATCACAACTATGGCACGAGTGAATGAAGAGATGGGACTCTCCTGAGGATGAAGCAACTGGGCTTTATTGAAGGGATCCTTCACCCAGGGCCGTGCCTCAGAAGAGACCCTGAACACCTGGGTGCAGCAGCTTAAACGGGCAGGGCAGAACATGGGACCAACAGGGCACAGGTAGGGAGTGGCTCAGGGTATAACAGACACATACAACAACAAATCATATAGAAATGGGAGGGGAACTCCTGGATCCTGTCCAATCACACGCCACGTAACTGCACAAATGAAAGGCAAACCAAAACAAAACGCCAATCACACTTAAAACCGGCCCAGCCACCAACGTCGGAACCGAGGTGCCACGCAGAAAATAAAAACCTGACAGAACAAGCTACCACTGCATAAATGAAAAGGGAAAAACACCAACAAAACGAACACAAATCCCCACTGGAGCGCAATCTTCCCAGGGAGAGGCAAAACAAGCACCCCCCCGCAGGGGCCGTGCAACTTGAGCCGTTCAGGCTGGAACTGCCTGATGGCTCCCTAAAGTGTGGTGCAAAGCCCCCTAAAGAGGTGCAGTGCCATGAGACTGAGTCTCCCAAACGTGCCCACAGGAGGGCGACACTCACCTAAGCTGTGGCGATGTGGGTTGAAAAGCGGTGTGCAGAGGGCTCCTCCAGCGAGGAGAACTTCCCTGGTGCCAGAAAGCTGCTCTCCTCTTCTGCCAGGAGCACACCCTACTAGAGGGCTGCTTCTACTGGCAGCACATGAAGCGCTGAAGGCTCCAGAACGCGCTGGAGCGACAGTCTCTCAAAAAGCCTGGAGCACGGGATCCGTCGATTTGTGGGCCAACCGTGTCAGCCCCCACGCTGCTTCGGTGACAGGCAGTGTGGCAGCCCCACGTTGGGCACCAATCTGCGGCGGTGCGTGTCCTCCAACGCTTGGCCAGCCCCGACACGCCCCCACAGGGTCTATAGTCAGTGGGATCTTGGCTGCCCACCAGCCCTGCCGCGTTGTGATGGTAGAGGAAGACGGGACCCTCAAAGGCATAACTAGAACTTAGGTTTATTGGGCAGGAGGGAGGGAGCCCTCACCCGAAGACCAGTGCCTCAGAGAGACCCTGAATCTCAAGGGAGAGAGGGTTTTATACAGTGGGTGGAACTCAGGGTGGGTAGACATACAACCAATGGGGTATAACTGGGGAGTGTCTGCTGACATAACAGGCATTGGCATCAATCAATGAACAGGAGGTAGGAGGGGAAAGCTTGCAACCCAGCCAGTCCCCAGAGATCTCCCATTGAAGCTTCTGGACCTGGGGGACAGGTCCTGGAGTGACTGACAGGGTAGGAGGGTTTCCTAACATGTGATGGACAGGTACCCAAGGAGGGAAAGGCAAACCAATGAGGGGCTGTATCTGGGGAAGGCTGGGGGAGAAGCTTACAACTTGTAACAAAAGGGGAACTAAAACTAGAACTGCACTGAACCGGGGTACAAAGAACAACTGTCTTACAATAAAACTCATTATGAAAGTCACACCACCACAGGGTCTCGGCCGCCCGGTGTCACTGAAGGAGCCACAGCGAGGGACAGGTGGTGTGCGGCCCCATCGAACCCCTCCAGCTCCGTGACGAGCGGTGACCCCACGGGACCGCGCCGGGGCCGGGCGGAGGCGGCAGCCGGAGCTGGGGAAGCGGCTTTGAGCGGCGGAGACGAGCGGGGTGTTCCCAACCAGCTCCACTCAGCCCTCGGGCACTGGGCTGGGGCCGCCGCGAGCTTTTCAACCCTGGCCACCAGTTCCACCGCCTCCTCAGGCCCAGGAGCCCAGAAACCCCAGGAAATCAATCCCAGGCATTAAAAACCCTTCTTGTGCACAGCAAGGGCCATGGAGGGTCCTTATGAACTCCCATCCCCTCAGTCCCCCCGGGCACTGTGGGGCATTAGTGCAGCTCCCGCGGCTGTCCCGGCACCGGCTGCTGCCACAGGGCATGGGCTTGTCACACTTGGGTATTAAACAAATTTGGGGAGGAGGAGGACAGCCTCAGAACCCAGGGCTTTGCCCTCGGGAACTTGGAGCTGCACGAGGGGGATAAAGGATTCCCTGCACACACCGATGCCCCCGGCAGCGGCTCTGCCCCGCCAAGAACGGGGCTGTGTTTGGGAGAGGTGGGATGGCTGGGATGGGCTCTGCAATGAGACAGCCACATGTTGGCATGAAGAGCTTGGGGCGATGGGGTTACTGAGGAGCTTTTGGGGCCGCGGGGGGATCATCGCACCTGCCCCGCCCACCGGGAGCCACCAGCGCCCCTGCTGGCCGTGCCCGGAACTGCACCAAAGGGGAAAGTGCCGCGCTCAGGGAAGCTGTTCCTGGGTTCTGCTTCTGTTTATTGTTAATGCTGTGCTTGGTGTTTGTTTGTTTGCCTGGTTATACACACCAGTAAAGAACTGTTATTCCTATCCACTTACCTCTGCCCAAGAGCCCCTTTATTTCAAAATTATAAATTGTGAATTAAATTTGAATAAAATTGTAATTTGGAGGAAGAGGGTTTGACTTCTCAATTCCAAGGGAGGCTCTGGCTTTCCCTGGCAAACACTTGTCTTTCAGACTGAGACAACACCATTCTCTGAGTTAGTTATAATATAAAAGTTAGTTCTAATAGTTATAATATAAAAGCATTTCAGCATTGTGCAGTCTCTTTTTTAATATTTTGCTAAGGCCTACAACATAAAATCATTATTGCAGTGCCATTTCTGTAGACTATACAGTGCACACGTAAACTGATAGGTTATGTTTCATCAAAAAGCAGCTGAAAGGAATTATAAATTGTAGGGTATCAAAATCATTGTTATCAATAACAATATGCAAAAGTCTATATATAAATGCAAAAGCCAGTATTTTGTCATTTATGTTGTCATTTCTATTGTAATTTATATTGTCATTTCTACTGTAATTTATAACCCGGGTCGGCTTCCTCTCCTGCAAGGCACTGAAGGGGGCTCATTCACCCCCTGCCCCCACGTCTCTGAGTGTCCCCAAGTGTCTCTAAGCATCTTTGAGTGCCCCCAAGTGTCCCCACTGACGTCACTCTAAGAATTCTCATCAGGATTTGGGATAGTTTCAGTCAAAATTCCCAGAAAATTCCCCAAATTTGTTTCAGACACCACACAGGGAGGGGACGAGTGACACCAGCGATGTCCCCGATGGCGTCACCACCCCGATGACGGGATGTCGCTGTGCCCGCAGCAGCCTCGGGATGTCCTCGATGGCTCTTTGGCACCACTCGGCCACCGGGGCCATCGTGTGTTGGATTTTTGGGGTGTCCTCACTGAAGACAAGGGCGATGGGCAGTTGTAAAAGCAAAGTCCTTTATTGCACGGCTAAATCAGCCTCCTGGAGGCAGAGGTTGTCACAGCTCAAGCCAGTAAAGTCCCCATGGACCCAGCAGGAGCGGTGGCGTCTTATCAGCAGCAGTGTGCAGGAAGCCTTCTCATATCAAGTTTCATAAAATAAAGAACATAAAATTTCTGATACAGACTGGCACGAGACCACCGTGAAATGAGCCCCATGAAGATGTATCAAGCCTGAGGGTTGGCCTGAAACGTCCCAGAGTGGCTTCATAATATTTGCCAGACGGCTCTTCAAGTGTGTTTTGTAATGCAAAGGTTTTAACAAAAAAAGTTTTTAAGAAAAGACAAAACATTTTACAAAAGATAAAATGACAAACAGTATGGAAACAAAAGCCAAGCACAGGTGTCAGAGAAGCCTCTGACCCCTGGCTAAGACACCTCAAAAAGCACCTGAGCACCTCTGAGCTCGTTCTCAAGTATAAGATGATTAAGGAGGGACAATTTGCCTTGCTGCCAATAGAAGCAGCCACAGGTCCTGGGAAACATCTCCACAGCCCAACCAGTGCCCCTGTGCTGGCTCTGGGCCAATGCCCATGAGAAGGGCACAGAATTTTCTAGCTCGGCTTCCTTCTATGTTCAAAGGTAAACCAAAACTTTTTTCCTTAAATAGAATAATTTCCTGGGGTGTGGAAATGCATTCCTACAAGTTTCTAAGTCCCAAGCAGAAGCAGCAACAGCAGCAGTGACAGCACCTGTAGTCTGTGTTCCCTGAGTCTTATCAGCGTATATATATTTTTATATATATCTATATATCTATCTATCTACTGTCTTATCAGTAGCAGCCACAGAAACAACAACAGTGGCAGCCACAGAAACAACAACAGTGGCATTTGTGATCGGTCTCCCCTGAGCCTGCTAGCATTCTCAAAGCAGTGCATTTTATTCTATTTTTGGCCAAACAGGTTGAAACAAGAGTCCTGTATTGCCTTGTTTGCCCTATCCTGAGCTAAGATTGACTTGCTACTACATTTGTAGTATCTTATATAAATTCTACTCACGTAGCTCTGTCTGTTCTATCCAGGAATGTTTAGCAAGGCTACATTGGTTTTGTTATGATTAGAATTTAACTAACTTTGCAAAAAGCAATGCTGCTGAACTTTAAACTAGACTTTAGGTCTTTTTCTTGCTAACTGATCCAGGCTCTTATTTGCTAAGGCACTTAAAAATCCTCTATTTATTTAAAACTAAACTTTCATTTCTACCTCGTGTGTGGATTTATGTATTTTAGTTTCTCTGAAGGTTCTAACTCAGTCCTCACATTTCTGGGCACTCCAGGGCCTGTGTGGATTTGGCCCAGGGGGATTTATATGCCAGTATCTCCCCTCTCTCTTTGAGCCATACAGACTCTCTTGATTGCTTTACTGATCAGTTGTCAAATGCACTGGAGCAAACAAGGCACCCTTATCAGCACAACTATGATGATGATGACCATTAAAATGTATAGACCCATTCTTAAAAGCTCTTTCATCCTTCATGTTAAATTCCATTTATCTAATAGACTATCTATCCAAATCCCATCATCAATTCTAATGTTTGATACACCTTCTTTAAGTTGTATGCTTTTATGAATAGATTCTGAGTGACCAGAGAAATCCATACACCTCCCTTTAAATTCTTCACACCCATGTCCACGTGCTAGTAAGGGAAAGTCAGCTGTGACCCTGTCTACCATCTTTAACATCTGTTAACACATCACTTAATGCAAGGGAGGTATTGAATTGCTTACTCAGTCAACACCCCAGTCAATCCAGTTGCTTTAGTGCTACTGTTGAACTGAGTTGTGCTAATAAAAGAGATGATGAGAACCTTTTTCTAAAACCCCAAGGCTGAAAATTACCTTTGCAGTCCAAATTGCATTGATGATAAGCCTGTTTCCTTTATGTCTCATGATGGCAAACATTTGTGCATCAGGTGTTAGCAGAGTAAGTCTCCCCAAGCTCCACGGCCCACCTGTGATGTGTGCTGGAATAGCAGGCCAGGCTCTGTTTCCACAAATGAAAAACATTCCCTGTGGGAACTGAAAGGGGCTATCATTAAATGCAGACTGAACTAAAGAAGTATGGTTACACCAATTAATCTCATTTTTCTATACAGAGTGCTAAGGACAAACATCCTTAACCAAAAATTGATCTTTCCCTGTAGAGTTAAATCTGGCATGAAAAAATCCTGTTTACAGAACCAAAGATCTCCAATGCTTCAGGTTCACGAGATGCCTCGGAAAGGTGAGGAACCCACCAGTTCCATGCATCTACTGGGGACCAAAAATCCCATGTGGATGATCCTGGGAGTGTACCTTGAATGGCTCTGTCAGTTTTCTCTGGAATTGGCCAAGCATCCACTGGCACACCAACTAGACAGGTGGAAAATGGCTTTTCTGGGGGTGTATTGGACAGACACACGATATCTAAACCTGATGCACTGGCTAAAGTCACCCAGACATTGGTTTTAGGTTGACTAACTGGCAAATTTGCATTACTAAAAGCAAGCAAATTACTAAAACCAAGCATGCAAAAAAGCATAACATTCGATTGAACCCCTTATTTCCCTTAAACTATTCTCTAACAAAGGGATTCTACAACACTACTGACCCCCAAGTGTTGGTCTTTGGTTGATCGACAGGTAAGGTTGCATTGGTGAAGGCAAACAAAATAGGAAGATATAAACATGATACCTGATTTAACTTCACACTTTTTGATTTAAGGCACTTTCTTTTTCATTTTTAATTTCCAAGCACATCTCTCAGCACATTCCCTTCTTTGGTTCTTCCACAAATTTCACCCGGGACTGGCCAGATAGAAGGCACTGAATTATTTTGTTTGCATTCAACTCAGCAAATCTGAATCTCTTTTGATTCTGTCAAAAATTTCCTCCTACATTCCTCCCTAAGAATAGGAAGATGGGGGCTATTTTCTTCATTGTGACCCACTGCAACTAAAAATTCAATGGCCTTGTGCTTTGTTTGGGATTCTAAATCATAACACCATGTACACCACGCTTGTGCCAACAGAGCTCTACGATACCAACGATTCCCACACTTTTTACACTGATACAAACCCCAGGGTTCACAGTTCTGGCACGTGGGACAAAAGATGTCTGCCATCAGCTACAGTCTCTGTGCAGCTCACGTCTGCGTGCTGCTTCTCTGCTCTTGGGGTTGTCAGCGTGTTCCTGTGCTTGATTTGGCTTCACGTTCTCTGCTGGAATCCACCTGGGTCCTGTACTTGCAGAAACACAACTTCTTCACCTTCTTTTTCATGGGTTTGGGTGGTTTCTTTGATTGGTTAATAAAGTCCTCATTGCAGACCATGGGGGATGGGTCATTGGGCCAAAAATAGAAATAATTTGAGTGTCACTTTTTCATTGGATGACTTGTCCTTGGAAACAGCGGGTAGAGATAGACTCTCCATTTTGTGTTTAGCGAGTTTGTGTGCAAAACTCACAGCTTGTGAGGCTGTAATGCAGATAAGAATTAATAAAATCCTGAGCCCAAACACCAAAACTGCGTCTCCCGTGCTCCAATCCCGGCGCTGGCAGAGGCTGAAAAGAAGCCGGAGCCTCGGCAGGGCTGCTCCCCATGGCAGGCTCACGCCGATGGTGGGGGTGCTGAAAGCCTCTTTGGCCATGCCCAGGGGTCACCCGCCCCCACGGCTGGTGACTCCTGCTGTGGGGGGCCACAGGGACCCCGCCAGCGGCACCCTGGGGCCATGCACCTGTCAGTGCCAGGGGGGTCCCTACGAGCCCAGGTAAGTCACCAGCAGGATGGAAGGGGCCCCTCAGGGGTTCGCTGGGACCGGCCGTGGGGCCGTTCTCGGGTTTGGCGGGGCCGGAGCGGCTGCAGCTCCTTTGCATCTCTTTGTGGTAAAACCGTCCAGTGGTACCTTTGCAGTGGTTCTCCTCTACTGATGGCTGGAACCAAAAAGGCAAATCGAGGAGCATCCTCTGGATGCAGTGGAGTGTTGAAAAAACAATCTTTTAAGTCAATGACAACAAGAGACCAGTCTCTTGGAATCAGTGAAAGAGAAAGAAATCCAGGTTGTAAATGCCTCATGTCTTCTATCACTTTGTTCCTCAAGTCATGAAGCAATCTCCAGGAATCAGAGAAGTCTTCTTGTGAATAACAAACACTGGGGAATTCCAGGCACTATTTGTGGGTTTGATGAGGCCTTTTTGTACCTGTTTGCTCACTAATTTTTTGACTGCATTCAATTTTTTTCTGTTCAAGAGGCCACTGATCTATCCAAATGGGCTGATTGGTTTTCCATGATAACTTAATAACAGTAACCTAATGATGAGTGGCAGGCGTCACTGTGATTTCAATTAAGAATCCACTTCCATCTTTGTTCTCCACTGGGACAACACGTCTCTCCCCCATACTGTTAAGTAATCCTCCACCACGTAGGGACGGATGTCTGCTGTCTTTCCTTCAGGACCTGTGACAGTAATCATGGATTCACTTTGCTTACATGCTGTAGCTCCTCCAAACCCTCTGAGAAGACACTCAGGTGGCACCAGATTCCAATCTCTCGGCCAAAACAAACGAGAAATTGCAGTGACATCTGCCCCTGTGTCCAGCATGCCTGTAATCTTAACTGTTTTATCACCGTATGTCAGACTGCACTCCAGCTCTGGCTCTTCATTGGTGACATGTTTTACCCAACGGACATTAGGTGCTGGGCTAAAGCCCTCAGAAGGTATTTCTCTGTATCCAGCTCCCTTATTTATATTAATTGGCCATGCAATAGCCATAGCTATTGGTGTTTTTGGTTGAATTACCACTGGAGCCTTGTGAGCAAGAGCTAAAACCCTCAGCTCTTTGTTACAATTTGCTGAAATGACAGCTGGAATAACTGAAAGCCCAAGATCTCTGTTACTGTTCTGGCCTACAATTAGAAAGTCTTGTCTTTGCTTTGAAACACCAGTAACTGCTACGGGAAGGCATTCATGGCAGCAAGTTTTAAAAGAATATATCAATTTGGAAGTTGCCAGTTCACATCGTGTCCCTGGGCGTAATAAGTCGGGGTGGCTTGGGCGATGGCTGGTGGTGTCACAAACTGCCCCTGGCTCGGGTTTTCCCCAGGTACCCTCAGGTTGTTCAGGTGTTCCCGTCACTGAGCTGCCATTACATGTTTTGCCACACGACGGCGCTGTGCGCTGTTCTGTGCACGGCCCCGAGATGTCCCCGATGGTTTCTTGGCACCGCTTGGCCACCGAGCGGCCACCGGGGCCACCAGGGCTAACAGGGCCACCAGAGCCACCACAGGGACTCGAGAGGAGGTTGTGGATGTCCCCAAGTGTCCCCATCAGATGATCCATGGCCAGGCGGGTGCTGCCCTCCCACAGCCACTCGACCTTGACCGCCACAGCCACCAAGTCCTTGCGGACATCAGCAGACGCCTCCTTTTCCTTCAGGGCCAATTTGATGTTTCCCAGCCGCTGCTGCAGCGTACAGAGGGACTTGAAGGCTCTGGAAGACAGATCCACCAAGCACCCCACCAGCGCCCAGGTTGCCTCTGCCCGCTGTCTCCTCTCGGTGGCCACCCCCGACTGGCTGAGAGTCACCATGGCCTGGACCACCTCCACCACCCGGGCCCTGTGCGTGTGTAGAAACGAGGCCAACTCCCAGGCCATTGATGGCTGCCGGGTCGTGTCTGACAGAATGTTCTTAACTCTCCTCCAGCCGGCAGTCTCGTCCTGCAGGTCCCCAGCCTGGGTGGTGGCCTCGGAGGTGTCCCCGTCCTCCCAGGTACGGAGGAGATCCATGGCCTCCTCCAACAGCCACATTGAGCTCTCCCAGACCAGAAACCTCGACTCCTGCCAGGCTCTGGCCACGGCTCTCACATCGTCCCAGGTGGCCCCCGGGGTTGTCACGAGGGCGGCCATGGCCTGGGAGGTGACATCACTGCGCTCCAGGGCGTCCCGGAGGTGCCAGATGAATTTCCTCAGGGTTATGCGGAGGGACTCTGGGTACACGAACGGGCTCCTGTCCCATGGCACGGTCATGAGGGTCGCCAGCTCGCCCACATCGGCCACAACAGCCACCAGACCCTCCAAATCCTGGTGAGGCGACGGGGAGGTGACAGGGACTTTGTGGCCTCCTGGGGTGGCCCCTGTGCCCTCCCTGGGTCCCCTCTGTCCCCTCCCTGGAGGGCTCAGCTGTCCCCTCTGTCCCTTTGCCACCTTCTTGTCCCCTCTGCCAACCCCTGCCACTCCCTGCTGTCTTCTCCTGCAACCCCCCCACTGTCCCCCTTGCCCCCAATCCTCCCAGGACCCCCTCACACCCAAAACCCCTCTTGGAATCCCCCAAACCCCTCCAGGACCCTCCCAACCCCACCTGGGACCCCCCGAACCCCCAGAACAAAACAATACTGCCTGGGACCCCCAAAACCCCTCCTGGGACACCCCCCAAACTCCCTCAGGGCCTCCCCAACTCCACCTGCGACACTTCCAAACCCACCTGGGACCCCCCAAACAACCCTCCAAACTCCACCTGGGACCCCTCAAATTCCCCCAAACCCCAATAGGGCCCCCCAAACACCCACAGGACCCCCAAAACCCCACCTGGAACCTCCCAAATCCCACCCAGGACCCCCTGAACACCCAGAACCAAACAACCCCTCCTGGGACACCCCCCCAAAACCCCACCTGGGACCCCTCAAAATCTCCCCTAGGGCCCCCAAAACCCCCCGTGTTCCCCCCTTTCTCCTCCCACCACCCCACACCAGGATTGTCACACCTTGCAGCCATCCATGATCGCTGGGGACACGGCAGGGATGCCTCGAGGACACTCTGGGGACACTCTGGGTGTTATAAATGCATATTGTATGACTGGCTTTTGCAAATATTAAAATGAATACTATATCTGTTATGTTAGAAAGTTATGCTGTATTAATATAGTCTCTTTCAGTAGTGCAATAAATACAGTTTTTAGGCTATAGCAAATGCTTTTTGTAAATAATTTAAAGAAAAGTGGCAGAGGCAATTAAAAAATTCCTCACATCATCGTATCTTCATAGAGATAACAACAATGACACCAAAGAACTCCAGAAGGAAGAATTTACTGCCTCCTTATTAAGGGATTTGCTACTTTGTGGAGCCACTGGAAAGATTTAATTGCAAGAAAGAATGGTGGGGGAAGAGAAATTACAATTAAACCTTTTTAACTAAAGTCCAAAGAAGGGTTTAAATCGTGTCCAAAATTTATGAATATGCAATAACCTATGATATTGAAAGGAAAGATCCTTTGTTAGCCTGTGTGCCTTGGTGTGGGATGCCAGGTACCCAAACGTCTGTAATCTCTTTTGCTTCATATGCCTCTTATTGTCCTATTTTTTATTATTACACTTTTAAAATTTTAACAAAAGTGAGCCATGTTTTTCACAATTTGGGGGCTCAGTTCAGGATATTTACCTCGTCTCTGACGCCCCAGGGGATCCAGAGCAGGAGGGGCCCAGCTGATTTTAGCAGCCTTGCTCTGCTTCCTCTGGTGTAGATTGGAGATTGCAGGTTAAATACCCCCAGGGCAAGGAGGAAACAATAAAGCAAAAGGAAAAAAAGGGAAGAAGAAGCTCTGGAAGAAGCCGTGGTATTTTTGCTCCTTAAAAATCTTGTGCACAAAGACCTAAGAAAGAACAAAGGACTGTGAGTATTTCTTAGGGGAGCAGGTTACGGGGTGTGAGATGTGAGTTTGAGACGTGGACTGGGGTTCCCAGCTCTACAAAGCCAGTCTGGAGCTCCCTGAGCTGCGTGTGTGTCCTTTGGCCAGAGAGGAGCCAGGACGGAGGCGAAGCCAGAGAGGAAAGGACTGAGAGAGACCCCGGGGTGGGGACGGGGCCCCAAAGAAAGGGGCTGGGCCCCTCTGAAGGAAGGGAGCTGGGGGTTTGCCAGTACAACCCACTGAGAAACAGGATAAAAAAAGAAGGGGGGGCCCTAATTAGTATTCTTTTTTTTTTTTTTTTTTTTTTTTTTTGCCAGGTTGAGAGTTTAAAAATAAACCCAAAAAACAAAAAAACCAAGAAATCTGGGCGTACAGCCTGACTAATTGAAGGTTTGGGGAAAAAAAAAAAACAAAAAAAACCCAGGAAATTTAGGCATAGAAGTTGTTTTAATTAAGGTTTGGCAAAAAAAAAAGAGCCCAAGAAATGTGGGCTTAGAAGCTGCAAAATTGGGTCCTTGGAAAAAACAAAACAAAACAAAACAAAACAAAACAGGAACTTAGGGTTAGAACCTGCCGAATTGAGGGTTTGGAAAAAAAAAAAAACAAAAAAACAAAAAAACCCCCAAAAAACCCAGGAAATTTGGGCTTAGAAGCTGCAGAATTCAAGGTTTGAGAAAAAACATATTAAAAAAAGACAAGAAATTTGGGCTTAGAAGCCGCCCCGCCGTCCCCGGCCCCACCGCCCGCCCCAGCCCCGGTGCCGGCGGCCGCCCCGCCGTTTGTATCGGCCGCACCGGTGGCCGCTCCGCCCGGGGCTCCCCCTGCGCCGGCCCCAGCCCCGACCGCGCAGTCTGCGATCGCTGCCCCGGACATGCCGGGGGATCTGCCCGCCCCAATCCCGGCCGCACGGCCCGCGGCAGCTCCGCCACAAACCCCGCCCGTCCCGTCCCGGCCCGGCCCGTCCTGGCCCGTCCCGTCCCGGCCGCTCGGGCCGCCCATCCCCTGACCGCTTGTCCCGGGGCTGCTCCGGCCGGCCCCGTCCCGGCCGCTCCGCCCGTGCCGGGAGCATGCGCAGAGACTCCGTGCTCAGGCTCGGCCGCCGCTCGTCCTCTCGGTGGTTCCGGCAGCAGCTCCCGCCTACGCCCCCCCACGCCTGGAGGACTCAGCCCCGGGCCAATCCCCGCCCCCGCCCCGCCCTCTCCGGCAATCCCAGCACCCCCCGCGCTGGGCACCGTTGCCTTGGGAACCGCCGCTCCCGCTGGGCGGGGCCGGTTTCCTTTGAAAGGCCAAATCCCGAGCCCGCGGAGCCGCAGCTCGGCCACGGGAAGGGCCTGCGGGACGGGCAGCGCGGGCTTTGGGCAAACTTTCCCCGCTCCTCCCGGAATACAAGTTATACAATATGCGGGTGATCCCTCATTATCAGGGGAAGCGGAAGGTGAAGTTGGGGAGGCTGCCATAAAACTTCTGAATTTTCTGGGGGGAAAAGGACTCAGAGTATCAAAGGGGAAACTGCAATTTGTAGAATCTGAAGTGAAATATCTCGGGCACTTAATAAGCAAGGGCAGCCAAAAGCTAAACCCCGAGAGAATTGCAGGAATTTTATCTTTTCCCCCTCCCTCTTCAAAGAAGGAAATCAGAAATCTACTCGGATTATTGGGATATTGTAGATCATGGATTGAAGGCTATACACAGGCAGTCACATTTTTATATGGAAAATTGACAGAGGGAGATAATATAAAGTGGAGCAAGGAAGATGATGATAAATTAGAAGGACTGAAGTCAAAACTGGCCTCAGTGCCAGCCTTGAGCTTTCCCTCATTAGAAAAACCCTTTCATCTGTTTGTGACTGTGGAAAGTGGAGCAGCTCATGGAGTTGTGGCTCAGGAGTGGGGAGGAGGGAAGAGACCAACAGCTCATTGATCAAAGGTGTTGGGCCCAGGGAGCCACGGCTGCCCAGAGTGTGTTCAAGCCACAGCAGCTGCTGCAGTTCTGGTAGAAGAGAGCCCCGAGCAGTCCTGGGGGTGAACTAATTGTGTGTGCACCTCATGCAGCCCAAATGTGTTAAACCAGAGAGCTGAAAAACGGGTAACAGAGTCTGGGGTGCTGAAATAGGAAGCAATCCTGATAGACAGTGATGGCTTGACATTGGAAGTAAACAAAAGTTTAAATCCAGCTCAATTTTTGTATGGAGAACCAAAAAGTAACCTAACACATAATTGTTTAGAAATTATCCAATACCAAGCTAAAGTATGAGAGGATCTCAAAGAGCAAGCCATTTCAGAGGGGAAACAATATATGTGGATGATTCTTTCAGGTGTTTATAAGGAAAAAGGATGTCAGGGTCTGCTTTGGTGGATGGGAAAAACATGCAAACCCTGGAAAAAGGAAAATTGCCTTCAAACTTGTCCACTCAAACTTGTGAATAATATGGTCTAAAAAGAGCATATCTTTCTAAGCCAGTGAGAAAGGAACCATTTATATTGATTCAAGGTATGCTTTTGGGGTAGAACACACCTTTGGAAAAATTTGGTATGAAAGAGAATTACTTAATTCAAAGGGAAAGGGATTATTGATACATGAAGGACTCACTTTAGAGGTTTCAGAGGCATTAAAACTGCCTGAGGAGATTGCTGTAGTGCAAATTAATGGACATCAAAAGGGAATGACCTCGGAAATAAGGGGAAATAATTTGGCAGATCAAGGAGCTAAAGATGCAGCAGAGAATGGGATCCAAAGGGTTGTGTTAATTTTGACCTCAGATAAGGAAGAATTAGAAACTCCAAAGTTCAGTGAAACAGAAGAAAAGGAATTAAGTAAAATAGGAGGAAAGCCAGATGAATCTGAGAAATGGAAACTTCCTGATAGGAGACAGTTACTTAACAAGCTGCTCACTAGGAAAATATTAGAAAACATGCATCAAAAAAAATCATTGGGGTTCCCAAGGTTTGTGTGATCATTTTCTAAGGAATTATGGGTGTATTGGGATTTTTGGATTGGCAAAACAAGTAACTGAAAGATATATAATCTGCCAAAAGGTAAATAAAAAGGTAACGAGGAAAACAACATTAGGAGGTGGGGAGTTAGCTCTCCGACCATTTCAAAGTATCCAAATAGATTTTACTGACCTTCCCCAAGTACAGAGATGGAAGTTTTTATTAGTGAAAACAGACGATCTGACTCATTGGGTGAAGGCTGTTCCCACTGTCAGAGCCACAGCCAATGTGGGATGTAAAACCCTTTTGGAACAAATTATTCCCAGGGATGGAATGGTTAATAGGATAGACTCGGACAGAGGAACATATTTCATGTCAAAAATCTTACAGCAAATAACTCAAGGCTTGGGGATAAAATGGGAATTACACACCCCATGGCACCCACAGAGTTCAGGCTGGGCAGAGGGAATGAACCAAACTTTAAAGAGAACTTTACCTAAATTAATAATTGAAACCCAAATGTCGTGGGTAAAATGCCAACCTTTGGCTTTATTGAGGGTTCAGACCCAACCCAGGTCAGACCTGGCAGTGTCACCTCATGAGATGATGTTTGGGTTACCCTTTCTGACCACCCAACATGACACAGCCACCTCTGACCTCGGGGAAATGGGTGTTAAGAAATATGTCAACACAATTGCAAAAACCCCTGAAAATTTACAGTTAAAAGGGATAATCCCACAAACCACACCTTTAGACTTTAAAATCCACAACATCCATCCAGGGGAGTGTGTACTGGTGAAAACATGGAAAGAACAATCTCTAACTCCAGGATGGGAAGGTCCTTTCCAGGCATTGCTGAGCCTGAGGCTGTGACCCGGAGCAGGGAACGAGGGGGGATCCAGCCAGCAGCACCAAAGGACCCCTGGAGGAACCGAAGGAATGGACTGTAACATCCAAACCAGGGGACACCAAATTGACTCTTCAATGGGGACTGGGGGGTGATGAACTGGGAGGACCCGAATGATCCAAGGGAGGTACAAAGAATCAAACCTAACTGGGAAATAAGCCCAAGCTTCTATCAGTGGTTTCAAGTGCAGCCTGGACAAGTTCTGAGACCTCTGATACTCTCCTGTCAGGGTCCACAAACATATGCGGGGAACCTGATGGTTCGTTTTAAGGATCTCAGAGTGCAAAAGACACAGCAGGGGACAACTCAGTTTACTTAAACAAAAATGCACCTTTATTTAGTGCCAACAAATGCAATAGTGGGGAGAGAAAATAAAGAATAGTGAGAAAGATAGAGAAAGAGGAGAAGGCGATTATAGCTACCAACGTGCAGGGACGAGTCCTCGAGGCCTAGAGATGCCCATAGACGTGATCTTCTCCAGTGGGGTGATCACAAAAGTGAGCGGGGTCTGCAGAGGTTTTATAGGTTGGTCAAGGCGGGGACCAAAGCGAGGGCTCAGAGCCAAAGGGACCAAAGCGAGGGCACAGAGCTGTTGGGAAAGATGAATCAGGGAAACCTGATAAATATGATTGCTTAGCAAAAGATTCTGAAAATATGAAACCTATCATCAAAATAAAAATGGAAGCTCCCTTTGAGTTGTAGGATACCAAGCCTTAGTTACTACATCACCTGAAAACAACAGCCTGGGCAGCTGAAGGAGAATCCCTTTGGATTGAACAATCCCCTACTGCTGGCTGAGGGATCCAAAGGTCAATGGAGCAAAACAGAAAAGTCTAAAGAGTAATTTTAGAGTTTAAAATATAACACATGGTAATGTAGTAGTTCCTATAGGCTGTATGTAGATTCTATAGGATTTTGTGTCTTGTATTGGTTGGTCACTGTAAATTAGAATATTCATCACAAAAGGAGATAGAATGGATTGGAACCAGGACCTCGCTCTCTTTTCCCTGCTCTCTTCCCCCTGCACTCTGACCCTGCCCTGGCTCCCCTCTCCTCAGCCCACACCCTCTTGCTCTCTCTCCCTCTCCCTCTGGGACTTCCCTCCAGCCCAGGCCGGTGGCTGAAGGCAAAGCCCTTTCTACCCACGGCCCCTGCAATAAACCCACATAGAAATTGGGGATTTCTACTCAAAATCTCAGCAAAACTGAGGATGTCTGCCCAAAATCCCAGGAAATTGGGGAATATCTACTCAAAATCCTGGGATGATTGAGGATTTCGTCTCAAAATCTAAAGAGATTGCAGATTTCTTGGTAAAATCCTGGGGAAATCAGGGATTTCTTTGTGGAATCCCGGGAAAATTGGAGATTTCTGCTCAAAATCCCAGAAACTGGGGATTTCTACTTAAAATCCCAGGAAATTGGACATTTTTACCGGACATCCTGGGAAAATCAGCGATCCTAGCTTAAAATTCTGGGAAATTCGGGATTTCTACTCAAAATCCCAGGAAATTGGGCATTTCAATTCAAAATCCTGGGGAAAATGAGGTTGGTGACACAGAGAGTCCCAAAATCCTGGGAAATTGGAGTTTAGACACTCCCAGACCCCCAAAATCGCGGGACTGGGGGAATTTGGGAGGAGCCAGAGCCCAAAATCGTGGGAAGAAAGAGGAAGTTTGAGCTCCCTGAGCTCCAAAAATTCTAGATAAAAAGGACGTAAGAATGCCCAGTTCCCCAGATTTTGGGTACAGGGGGGTTTGGGCAATGCCCAGACTCCAAAAATCCTGGAAAATCGGGATTTAGGAACTTCCAGAGCCCCAAAAAATTATGGAAAAAGAAGAAATTGGGCACTCCTGGAGGCCCAAAATCCCAGGGAAAAGAGAATGAGAGAATGCCCAGTTCCCTAAATTTTGGGGGGGTTGGGCACACCCAGCCCCACAAATTCAAGGAGAAAAAAAAAGGGATTTGGGGCAGCCATAGTCCATAAAAATCCAGGGAAAAGAGGATTTGGGTACTCCCAGAGCCCCAAAATCCAAGGGAAAGAGGGATTTGGGCACACCCAGTTCCCCAAATTTTGGGTACAGAGGGATTGGACACGTCCAGCCCCCCAAATTGGGAATTTCTGCTCAAAATCCCGGGAAAAATTGGGGATTTCTACTTCAAAATCTGACAAAATTGCAGATTTCAGCTCAAAATCCTAGGAAATGGGATTTATACTTAAAAGTCCAGGAAATCAGAGATTTCTACTCAAAATCCTGCAAAAATCAGGGATTATATTTTATAATCCTGGGAAAAATTGGAGATTCCTACTCAAAATCCCAAGAAAATTGGGGATTTCTACTTAAAATCCCAGGAAAACGGGAAAGTTTTACTCAAAATCCTGGGAAGATTGGGGATTTCTTCTCAAAATCTGAGGAAACCGCAGATTTCTTCTTAAAATCCAGTGGAAGTCAGGGATTTCTGCTAAAATTTTGGGAAAATTGGAGATTTCTGCTCAAAATCCTAGGAAACAGAATTAATATTTTAAATCCTAAGAAATCAGAGATTTCTACTTAAAATCCTGGAAAATCAGGGATTCTAGCTTAAAATCCTGGGAAAATTGGGGGTTTCTGCTTAAAATCCTTTAAAAATTTGGGATTTCTAGTGAAAATCCCAGGGAATTGGGGATTTCTACTTAAAATCCCAAGAAAATTGGGGATTTCTACTCAAAATCCCAGGAAATTGGGCATTTCAATTCAAAATCCTGGGGAAAATGAGGTTGGTGACACAGAGAGTCCCAAAATCCTGGAAAATTGGTGTTTAGAGACTCCCAGACCCCCAAAATCCCAGGATTGGAGGAAATGGAAGGACCCAGACCTCAAAATCGTGGGAAGAAAGAGGAAGTGTGAGCTCCCTGAGCTCCAAAAATTCTAGATAAAAAGGACGTAAGAATGCCCAGTTCCCCAGATTTTGGGTACAGGGGGGTTTGGGCAATGCCCAGACTCCAAAAATCCTGGAAAACCGGGATTTAGGAACTTCCAGAGCCCCAAAAAATTATGGAAAAAGAAGAAATTGGGCACTCCTGGAGGCCCAAAATCCCGGGGAAAAGAGAATGAGAGAATGCCCAGTTCCCCAAATTTTGGGGGGTTTGGGCACACCCAGCCCCACAAATTCAAGGAGAAAAAAAAAAGGGATTTGGGGCAGCCATAGTCTGTAAAAATCCTGGGAAAAAGGGATTGGACACATCCAGCCCCCCAAATTGGGAATTTCTGCTCAAAATCCTGGGAAAAATTGGGGATTTCTACTTAAAAATCTGAGGAAATTTGAGATTTCTACTTAAAATCCTGGAAAAATCAGGGATTTCTGCTCGGAATCCTGGGGAAATTGGATATTTCTGCTCAAAATCCTAAGAAAAGGGATTTATACTTAAAAGCCCAGGAAATTTGTGATTTCTACTCAAAATCATGGGAAAATCAAGGATTCTGGCTTAAAAACGTGGGAAAATTGGGGATTTCTACCAAAAAAAAAAAAAAAAAAAAAAAAAAACACCAAAAACCTTAGGAAATTGTGGATTTCTATTCAACATCCTGGGGAAAAGGAGGTTGGTGACACAGAGAGTCCCAAAATCCTGGGAAATTGGGATTTACACACTCCCAGACTCCCAAAATTCCAGGATCAGGGGAAATGGGAGGACCCAGACCCCAAAATCGTGGGAAGAAAGAGGAAGTTTTAGCTCCCTGAGCTCCAAAAATTCTAGATAAAAAGGACGTAAGAATGCCCAGTTCCCCAAATTTTGGGTACAGGGGGGTCTGGGCACACCCAGACTCCAATAATCCTGGAAAACAGGGATTTAGGAACTTCCAGACTCCAAAAATCCAGGAAAATGGGAATTTGGGCACACCTGGAGGCCCAAAAATCTCTTGGAAAAAAGAGCTTTGGAAATGGACAGTTTCCCAAATTTTGGGTCCAGGGGGTGGGGACACGCCCCGCTTCCCAAAATCCCGGGAACAGGGTTTGGACAAGCCCCGGAAATCCTTGGAATTGGAGCGTTTGGAAATTCCCAGAGCCCCAAAATTCTGGAAAAAGAGGAACTCGGACCCACCCAACCCCCAAAATCTCGGAAAACGGGGAAAACCCCGGGATAAAAAAACAACTCAGGACAACGCCCTTTCCCAAAAATACCCCAAAAATCACTCCAAAAAAGGGCAGGACCCCCTTAACCCCCTCCATCCCCACACTCCCAAAGCTCCAGGGAACCCCAAATCCCAACCCCGCGGCTCCAGGACCCCCCAAACCCCACCTTGGACCCCCCAAATTCCGGGCAGGGTCAGGGCCAGCAGCAGCAGCAGCAGCCAGGGGAGGCTCCGCGCTCCATCCATGGCTCCTCGGGATCCCGGGAAATTGGGAAGGGCCGGTGCCGGTGCCAGAAAAGCGGCGGGAACTGGGGGGAGCGGGAGTGGGGGAGCAGCGCCCCAAAAAGCGCTCAGCCAATGGGAGCGCGGCGTCGCTGCGGGTCGGGACTTGCCGGCAAGAGCCCGAAAAAAACAGAGCCTGGAGAAATTCCAGCCAATCAGAGTGCATATTGCTGGTGACTCACCAGTTGCTGGGTGAAGCTTCTGGGAAAGGAACAGCAAACAGAACCCGCGAATCAGAGCGCGCAATAAACACCTCCAGCCAATCAGAGCGTGCCCAAAAAAAGCCCCAACCCATCAAACCGCGCCCCAAAACCACGCCCGACCAATCAGAGAGCGCGTGGCTGATGACCCCGCGCTGCTCCGCGTTATTACTCTCAGTTCAGCTCTGCTGCTTTGGGGCTGGCGGCCCCTCCCGGCGCTGGCCATGGGGCGAGGGGCGGCAGCCGGGGCCGTACTGGGGGCACTGGTGGTGCTGGGAGCGGCCCCGGCTGCGGGCGCGGAGCTCTCGGGTGAGCGGGGGGGACACGGGGGAAAAAGGGAAAGCTCGGAATGGGAGCGGGGGAGGAGGAGGAGGGGACCCCCGAAAGGAACAGCAGGAAGGGGTTGAGGGTCAGGGGAAGGTGAGGGAGGGGTGGGAGAGGGTGGGCAAGTGGGGAAAAGGAGAGGGCGAGACCACAAAAGCGGTTTAGGTGACGGCTGGAGGTGGGAAGGGAGGGGACGTGAAAGGAGAAAGGGGGGAAGGGTGTTAAAGAGGAAGCGGCAGCGCGGGCAGGAGGGTCCCGGGGTGGCCGTGGGGCACAGGGGGTGCGGGGTGGGGATCCGGGGTGGCCCCCGGAGCTCTGGGGGTGCTGGGGGGGCACCCCCTGACCTGTGTCCTGCACACCCAGGGGTGTTCCAGTGGATTAGTAAGCACGAATGTCATTTCATTAACGGCACGGAGAAGGTGAGGTTGGTGGATACGTACATCTACAACCGGGAGCCGGCCTTCCACTTCGACAGCGCCGTGGAGCACTACGTGGGGGACACACTCTATGGGGAGGAACACGCCCGGTACAAAAACAGCCACCCCGAAGTGATGGAGAGTGCGCGGACTGCGGTGGACTGGTACTGCCGGCGCAACTACGAGGTGTCCGCCCCGTTCCTCCTGGAGCGCAGGGGTGAGCGTGGGGCAGAGCGTGTCCCCTCGGCCCCTGCCCTGGCAATGACCCTGGAGCCCCTCAAAACCTCCCTGGGAATCACCCCCGAGCCCTCAGCCCTCCTTGGGACCATCCCCGGGGCCTCCTGTCCCTCCAGGGACTCCTGTTCTCTCCCAGTCCATCCCAGTATCTCCCGGCGTGTCCATCCCGGCGCGGAGCTGACGCCTCACAGCCAATCAGGGCGCGCGTCTGTCTAATGACTCATCTGTTGCCAGGCAGACCCGCAGTGCCCAGTGCCCCGCGCTGGACTCGCCTCCCAGTGCCGCGCGCTTCATTCCCAGTTCATCCCAGTCCATTCCCAGTCCCTCCCAGTCCAATAGCAGTTCTTCCCAGTCTTTCCCAGTTTATTCCCAGTTAATTCCCAGTGCACTGCCAGACTTTGACCCACTCTCCCAGTGCCCCCCATCCCCTCCCATCTCTGTCATTGCCCCCCCAGTGTCTCCCAGTCTCTCCCTGTCTATTCCCAATCCACTCCTTGTCCCTCCCAGTCCATCCCAGTCCCTCCCAAGCCCACAGCGCCCCTCCCCTCTCTCTCCCAGTGCCCCCAGCTGATCCCAGTGTGTCCCCGCTCTCTCCCAGTGCCCCCCAGCGTTTCCATCTCGCTGCTGCCCTCCAGCTCCCAGGCCGGCAGTGCCAGAGGCCTGCTGTGCTCCGTGATGGATTTCTACCCCGCCCACATCCAGGTGAGGTGGTTCGAGGGCCAGCAGGAGCTGTCGGGCCAGGTGGTGGCCACCGACGTGGTCCCCAACGGGGACTGGAGCCACCAGCTGCTGGTGCTGCTGGAAACGCCGCCCCGGCGCGGGCTGAGCTACACGTGCCAGGTGGAGCACGTCAGCCTGGAGCAGCCCCTGAGGCGCCACTGGGGTACGGGGGAGCCACTGGCCGGGCTGGCAGAGGCACCGGCGTGTGCTGGGAGCGAGTGGGAGGGAACTGGAGAGATCCTGATTGAACCTGGGAGAGGGGCTGGGGGCTGTGGAAGGGCTGAGCAGGAGTCGGGAGGATGCTGGGGAGGGGGGTGTGGGGTCCCGGGGGTGCTGGCGGGCGCCGGGAGGGAGTTTGGGGGCGGCGGGTGGAAGTGGGAGGGATTGGAGTGAGGCTGGAGGGGCCGGGAGGAGCTGGGGGAGGGGCAAGCGGGGCTGGGGCTGAGATCGGTTGTGCTGGGAAGAGACTGGGAGGGGTGTGGGGGAGCGGTGGAGGGGCTGGGAAGGGACTGGGAGAGGGTTTGGGGGGGTCGTGCGGTGGGGGGGGGGCGAGCGGTTTGGGGCTGTGGGCTGGTGAGAGGGGCCAGGAGGGGCTTTGGTGGGCGGTGGGGAGGGCGGGCAGGGATTGGGAGGAGGTTTTGGGGGCCGGTGGGTGGTGTGGGGGAGAGTGACAGGGAGGCTGGAGGGCTCGGGGTGCGGGTGAGAGGTTTTGGGGGGTCCTGACCCCTCTGGCCCCCCCAGAGATGCCGCCGGACGCCGCCCGCAGCAAGATGCTGACGGGGATTGGGGGCTTGGTGTTGGGCTCGGTGTTCCTGGCGCTGGGGCTGGGCCTCTGCCTGTGCAAGAAGGTGAGGGGGGGTCCCGGGGGTCGTGTTCCCCCTCCCCCAGAGCGTGTGTGCCCCCCCGGGGCCCCCCAGCCCGGTGTCACCCCCTTTTCTCTGCCCACAGAGCTCCTGAGCCGCCGGCGGCCGCAGCCCCTCCCCGTGGCCTCGGGCCCGGCCGGGACCCCCCGCTCCGTCCCCGAGATGATTTTGGGGGCCTCGTGTGTCCCCCCTGCCCGTGCCCAGAGCTGTCCCTGTGTCCCCGCCCGGCTGCTCCCAGTGTTCCCAATAAAGCTTTGAAGTTTGCCCTGGTCTCGGGGAGCAGCTGCCCCAGAACCTCCCCCAGGGTCTCCCAGCACAGCCAGAGCCGCTGGGCCTTGGGTCCCCAAAGCCCTCAGCAAGCCCCATGTCCTTCCCAGGAACCCTCAGCTCCCTCAAACCCAGCATCCCCCACAGCCCCTGCAAGTTCCCCCCATGGCACCGGCCATGTCCATGTCCCCACATGTCACTGGCCATGTCCCACCCTGTCCTCACCCGTGGCTGTCTCCCCACAATGTTTCCATCCCTGTCATTGTCCCCCACGTCCTCATCTGTACCCGTGTTCCCCCCGTGTCCCCATGAATGACCATGTACCCCCCAAATATCCATGTGTCCCCATGTCACTCTCCATGTCTATGTCCCCTGTCATCCCAACCATGTCTTAGTTCCATGTCTTTATTTTTACCACACTGTTGGATATTTTAAATGAAGAGAAATGAAAAGCAAATGAAGGCCAAAAGAAAAGGATTTTCCTGTCTGTGCCAGCTGAGGATTCACATGCTTAGATGGGAGGGAAGTACCATTTTTGGAGGGGTTTCCACCGCAATCTCCAAAATCTTGGTCTTTGCCCCAGATCATCACCATTTGGCTGTGGAAGACACTCTTGGGCAATAGGAAATCAAAATCATGGAATCCCTGAGGTTGGAAAACACCTCCAAGACTATCCAGTGTTTATTGATGCCCCCATGTTGGAGTTGAGACGGCCATGAACTCAGAGTGCTTCAACAAAAACTTGAGAGGCCTTCAAGTATCAGCACCTTGTTATCTAGAAGTTCTTCATACCTTTTCTATGTAGCAATCCTCCAGGCAGCTCCACACAGCTCAGGCTCTTTCTCTCCTTCTTCTCTCTTTCTTTGGCAGTTCCAGCTCACTGCTTCCTGTCCCTAGAAAAGCCACTGAACCCTGTCTGTCCCTCATGCAGTGGCTCACCTTATCTGTCCCTTGCCCAGCCTCCTGTCCCTTCCTCCTCACAGCACGGCCAGCAGATGCCAACTGACTCTCTACCAACTAACTCACTTTTGTATCACACCCATAGCTGTGAGGGCAAGGCTGTTCTCACTCTTCAGTAATTAACACAGCTGCAATATATGGGGGCAGGATTGCCCTTAGCACTACATCTGTCTCCCCATACCCCCAGAAGACAGAATTGAACATAAAAGATTTTCTGGGGTTGAAAGACAACAAGTCTGCTCCCCCCAAGGAATTCCCAATGTCCGTCTGTGTCCCAATGGATGTTCCTGCCCCTGTGTTCATCCAGGTGCCCACAGGGATTCAGGAACCAGTGCAGCCCCCCCCAGCCAGGTGTCTTCCCAACACGGATCACCAGGACCACGGATCACCAGGGCTCTGCCCAACGGGGTCACTGGGGATCATCCAACGCCGATCCTCCCATGGGGGATGGAGCTGGAGCAGCGCACGAAGCTCTTCCCGCACTCGGGGCACTCACAGGGCTTTCCTTATGGTGCCTCTGTTGGTGTTGGGTCAAGTTAGAGCTCTGTGAGAAGCCCTTCCCACACTCAGGACACTCGTAGGGCCTCTCCCCGGTGTGGATGCGCCGGTGCACAGTGAGGTGTGAGTTGCGCTTGAAGCCCTTCCCACAGTCGGGGCAGCGGAAGGGCCTCTCCTCCGTGTGAATCCGCTGATGTTTGAGGAGATCAGAGCTGGTCTGAAACCTCTTCCCACACTCAGGACACTCGTAGGGCCTCTCCCCGGTGTGGATGCACTGGTGGAATTTTAGGCTGGTGCTCCATCCAAAGCTCTTCCCACAT
>NW_028154474.1:0-26567 GCF_965231275.1 Zosterops lateralis
GCCCTGCAGAAAGGAATGATTGTGCAGAAAGCTCAGCAGCTGTCAGAGGATGAGCACCCACAGGCACTCAGGGGGGCTGCACGAGGGGCACAAGAAGCCCCTGCAGCACTTGGGCACAAAGGCACAGCAGGTGAAGGCAAGAAGGGAGCAGGAAAAGGCCCAGCTGAAGGCAAAGGCCATGGCAGAGTTTCCACAGCCCCTGAGGGATGAAGCCCAGGGCCCAAGGGGGCCCCAGCACCGAGGGGACGGGCTCGGCCACAAGCACCTGGCACAGGCATTGCCCTCCTCGGCAGGGGAGAGCCCACCCAAACAGCCCCTGCCAAGGAAGCAGGGATCCATCTGCAGCCCACAGGGACACTGCAAGCACACACAGCAGCACCCTCAGCAGGAGCAAGTCCAGCCCTGCACGGACATGGATTCCTAGGGCTGCCACAGCTCCCATTACACCAGGGACCCACCACACTGGAGCCCTTGACAACATCCAGGCTGGGGCTGCATCCACACCAGGCCTTTCCTCATACACACAGGGGCCTCTCCATCCACTCTCAACCTCAGACCTAAGGGGGAAAAGGCCAAAAATGTCTTTGATTATCCAGGGGACAAGTGGGAAAGATGAGGGGGAGTGTTTTATTCAACCACTATTAGCAGAGGCCAGGGATGGGTTTGAAATGCAGGAAGTTTTCTTTGCTCCTCATTGTGATTGTAATTTACTGGGAAGGCCTTTGATGGCTAAATTGGGAATGCAAATTAATATTGTAAAAGGTGATACAGAGGCCAGTTCTCTTGTACCTCTGTGTCAAATGTCTGGCAAGGCCTGTGCTGAAGTGAACCCACAAGTATGGGCAGCCCCAGGGAAAGAGGAAAATTAGATTCCCAGCCTCTCCAATTTACTCTGAAGTAACCAGCACTGTTGGGAAAGATGGGACAGGAAGGACTTATGGATATGATTGTCTGGCAAGAAATCCTGCAGATGAAAAACCTGTGAGTGCAATAGAAATGAAAGCCAGCTTTGACATGTAGGCATGGGAGGCAGGAAAACGGTGATTAGCTGGAGATGGGTTGAAGGGCAGAAACAAAAGGACTCAGGAATGCAGCCTTTCCACTTTGCAAGGGATCAGGGAAAAAGCAGATAAGAAAAGTAGTCTTTAGAGTTTAGAATATAAAATGACATGGTAATATAGTAGTTCTCATAGGCTGCATGCAAAGTTTGTAGGTTTTGGATCTTGCACCGGTTGGTCACTGTGAATTAGAATATTCAACACAAAAAGAGAGAGAATGGATTGTAACAAGGTGCCCTCTCTCTTGCTCTTGCTCTCTTGCTCTTTCCCCCCACGCTCTTGCCCCCTCTCTCTTATCCCTGCTGTCTTATCCCTTCCCCCACTCTTACCTCACTTCTACCCCTGAGCTCTCTTCTACCCTCTCTCTCCCCTCTCTCTCTCGGGGCTTCCCTCCAGCCCAGGCTGGTGGCTGAAGGCAAAGCCCTCTTTACCCACCACCCTTGTAAGAAAGCCACGTGTTTCTAGAATATCTCAGCTCTGCAGAGTTCCTTGTCCCTGCCGTCCACGGATGTCACTACACAGCACGAGTGGTGTCTAAAAGCAAAACCCTATTGCAAGGGAGGGAAGGAAGGGCTTTGTAAACTCAGGAGTAATGTTACCCAGGACTAAAAAGCAGCTGTGACAATTCTGAGGATTAATAGGTGTTATATATAGCTTATATAAAGTTGGCTTTTCGCAAGATGTGTGCTATATAGTAAATAATATCGTGGTAAGAATATAGAATATATATATAGAATATAAGTTTTTAATTCTGCTTTTAGAAAATTAGGTATAGTGGTAATAACTGATGTAATATGCTTAAACTGTCTGTTTGGTCGGGATAACACCCAGTGAACATGTAAAGAGGACCCTGCTATTGATACACCAACTATCAGCATCTCCCACCTGCAGAAAGCACGGACCAAGGCCCCAAGCTGGACGCCATAAAAAGGACACAGCCATGAAACACGCATGCTCTAAAAAGGCGGACCCAAGGAGGGGCCATGCAAAACAGTTCCTGGAATATGGAAACTAGTTTATGGAAATTTATGAATATTCATATATCGATATAACGGGAAGGGTATTTAACGAGTGTCTCTGAGAAAGCAAAGTGTGGACTTGGCTGAATGCCGAGTCACCCGGCCGGCCGTACTTGGCTTTTTTTATCTCCTAATTGTCTTAATTATATTATTAAACATAGTTTTTTAAATTTACCAAAAAGTGAACCTCATTTTTCACAACCGGGAATTGCAGGACCTGGATTGAGGATTCTCTGCTCTAGCTAAAACATTGGATGACTTTTTAACCCCAGACAGACCCGGTGTTATGGTTTGGACATGGGAAAGGGAACAATACTTGAGAAATGAAAAAAAACCCCAAAATTATTGATGCCCCAGCCATGGCTCCTCCAGACTCAGAAAAGAAACTGGAATTGTATGTGAGTGTTAAACAGGGCCATGCCAAAGGAATTCTTGTGCTAAAATGTTTAACCCAGTGGCCAGAGTGGCCCCACTGTCTGCAGAATTGTGCAGCCACAGCTTGAATGGGACCTGAGGCCTGAAAACTGACAGCACAAGGATCTCCTGTTGTCCAAGTCTGGCATCAAGTTCAGGCTCTGAGAACCAAAAGAGCAGGGCTGGGTTATCTCAGCAGGAAACTTGTTCAGTGGCACAGGAGGATTTAGAAGTGAGGACAGGGGAAGGGTTTAACCCAGCCTCCTGTTGGAACAGCCTGCACAGGGGCTGGGGAGAAACCCATGACTGCACTGAGGTGACAGAGCTCCAGAGCCAGGCTGGGAGAGATTGATGAGACATTCCCTGGCCTCAGGGAGAAAAGGTGTTTCTGGATGGGGCTCCAAGGGCAGCAGAAGGGAAAAGAGTTACAAGACACGCTGTTATTTAGGAAAGGGAATCAGACAAAGCACAGGTTACCCCCCACATGGTCAGCTCAACCGGCAGAGCTGTGTGTGCCTGTGAGAGCCTGGGACTGAAATGCCCTGAGCAGGAAGGCTGAAATATCTCCTGCTGACACCATGTCACCCAACAGGGGGGCCAAAAGCAATTCTGACTTCTGCAGTAATCACTGGATCACTTAGAAAGGTATTTCTGAAACAAATAATTCCAAGAGAAAGGATTGTGGAAGCAATAAACTACAATAGGGGAACTCATTTTACAGGAAAGATCCTTCAGGGGGTTCTGGCAGCTTTAGGAACACAATGGGACCTCCACAACCCCTGGCACCCCCAGAGCTCAGGTCAGGTAGAAAGAATGAATGGGGAAATAAAGAAACACCTTTGGAAGCTGCTGACAGAAACCAAGATGCCACAGGTGGGGCTTTTGCCATTGGCTCTGGCAAGAATAAGAGCCAGATCCAGGGCAGATATTCAATTATCTCCCTTGGAATTGATCTTTGGAATTCCTTCCCCTGGCAATTCTCCACCTAGTGCAGGCTGGAGATAAGGGATGTGTATTTAAAGCAGCCTGTGGCCAGAATCCTGTCTCCTGTGAAATCTCTCCCACTGGAAGCTGGGCTGGCACAGACCCTGCCTTGGGCCTTTGCTGTTCACACCATCCAACCAGGACATGGGGCCCTGCCTGAGGAGTGGGAAGAAGCACCACTGGGGGCCAAGTGGCCCATCCCAAGTGTCCCTGAGCACAGAAACAGCCCCAGCACAGCTCAGCACGGGGGGACCCCTCACCCTGGGCTCAAGGGCTCGGAAGGCCCAAAGGAGATTTGGACTTCCCGGCTGCAGGAGGAGGATGGGAGGCCACGACTGACCCGCCCTGAAGGCACCGGAGCAGCAGCCAGGGCTCCACAGCGGGGGAAGCCCCTGTGCCTGCCCACAGATCCTCTGCTGGAATAGTCTGCCTGGGCACCTCCTGGGCCATCTCCAGACACTGGGGGCCCAGCCTTGCTGCCACTGCTTCAGCTTCAGGGCTTTCTGTGCCTGCACTCGCCACAGGGGCTGGGGAACACAACGGGACAATTCCACTCTGGCTCTCAGTCACACTCACACACGGGGCTGGATGGGATCACATTGCTCCAAAATATACCAAGTTCAAATTTAAAAAAAATCTTATTTCTCTAGTCAGGCTTGGTTTGCCTTTGCCCTGGGAAAGGAATTTTAAATATTATCTTTTAAAGGATGTTACACCACTCAACAGAGATGAGTTTAACATCTCAGCAGACTGGGAAGAGCCCAAAAGACACCCACAAAGACAACGACCATCAACAAAACATCAACGACCATCAGCAAACAGCAACCAACATCTGCCCCAGACACTGCCCTGGAATAGCTGGAGACACCTGGTCTGGAAAAGGCTGATGAGGAAACCCAGGAGTGAGGACCTAATTAACATCAGAGGCAAAGAAATCCGGCTCCAATAGGAAACCAAACACTCAGAACTCAGCGACTTGACAGCAATGAACATCCAACCAATGGATTTCTATGGGTTCAGACTGTAGAAAGTTTAGGAAAAATCCAGTAAAACTCACGTGTCATGGAATGATTTTCTCTGCACACCCTGGCTACGTGTGGATGAAATTATTTCTGTTGCACATCCTGGCCAAAATCAAGTAATGCCTTGACTCTCTAACACTGAAAATATTGTTGGACAAATTCTGTTTTTCTCGCAGTTTCTGTGACAAGATTACACCACCACAATAATTTCACATAATAATCCTGCTTTTATATTGTCAGTTACGTTTGGACCAGGGGTGTGAGAATCAATTCTACTCCTAGGAGGAAAAGTAAATAAAACTTGATTACTTTGAAATGTTTTTGTCTATGTTTGTGTGAGGCTCTGAGTGATGGCAAAATTTCGGTTTGGGTTTTTCGATGTTCATCTTTAGGCTGCATTTTGCAAAACTAGAAGGGCTTTAAAGGTGACCCTTTAAGGCACAAACAGGTAAAAGAATTAAACAGTTAAATTAACAGTTAAAACAAAAGCAGATTGTGGGGGGGCACATGTGAGTCATTCAGTGGCTGCTCTGGAAGAGAAGCTCCATTCCAGGCAGCCAGGAGAGGAGCTTTAGAAATGCAAATTAACACTGCTGGGGAAAAGTGGGGACAGTGCACCAGGCTCTTCTTGCCTGCGGGAGGAATTGGGCTGATTCCCTCTGCCCCTCAGCCCAAGCTCTGCCTGCTTGCACAGATGGAATTGGCACAGCCAAAGGCAGAGCCCACAGGGAGGAGATCTGACTCTGCAACACAAATTGCTTCAGCTGCAAAGGGAAACAGCCAGTGGAGAATGGTGTGAAAACTTCACTACAAGAAGTGGGGGGAATCATCCCTCTCCCCACTCCAACATGTGCTGGCACTGCCTGTGTCACACAGGGAGCATCAGACCACTGGGCTGTTTGTGCTACCACAGGCTCAGAGAAATCACTTGGGAATCCAAGTCTGGGATGATTTAATTAGAGAAAAGAGATCAATTGATGCAGCCCTGGCTGGAGGGAGCCCCCAAAAATGGGGAAAAGATGAACGGCCACCACAACAAATCCTACAACACCCTGGACCAGCCCCTGGGAACCCAAACCAATTCACATCAGGAGCCAGCGAACACATTGATCATTCCAATGGCACAATTAGATTACAAGATGTCCACGAAATAATAACCAACCAGACAGATCCAGCTCCTCAGGCTGGCCCACCAATCCACTCAAACCAAGAACACAACATTTCACCACGGGCTGGGATCAGATTATCTGGGAGCAGAAGGAGGAGGACAGGGTGGAAAATTAAATGACTCAAGATGCTGTTGGCAAAGAGATGACAACAGAAAAGTGGGGAAACAGAAAACAAAGGAAATAAGAAAGCAGCTCATGTTCCGGTCCAAACGTGGAAAGGATGGGAATGGGACACGGTTTGGTGGCTCCCTGGCACAGCAGGGGTTAAACGAATGCTCTTTCTCCTCTGTTGTGCTACAGCAACTCTCATCTTTGGGCCCTGCACCACACCTTGCTGAGGGCAGCTCATTCAGCAGCTGAGCAAGGGGATGCAGGTGGCAGCCAGGCCTCCTGAGCCACACACGGCTACAAAAGGACAGGAACTGTTAAAAATGACCCGATAATATTGGCTTTGACATTTGTGCATTAGTCTTTATATGTGGTTATTGATTTCAAGTACAGTGGAATTTATAATCCCTTTTATTTCTCATTTTAGTATGCACAGTAAAGCCCATGGAAATAGTAGTGTAATGAGTGTTATGTTGATGTATTCACCTTACAGCTTATAGAAATAATTATGTGATGAATGTATTGTACCACAGGCCTTAGCAAAATATAAAATGTTAAAATACTTCTTGTAACCGAGAGAACTGTGTAAAGCAATTAGGTTGTTTCCCACATCTGCTGACTGACCTCTCCAAGTGATAAGGGTGACACCAACCAGAGCACGGGAGAAGAATTAGAGAAGAATTTGTTACCTGTTCAGTATCTGGGAAGTGTGAAACAACAGGATGAAGCCACAAGAAGAAATAAAATATATTGACCTGATCCACAGGATGTTATTTAGATAAGCCAGAACAGAAACCCAAAATAAAGCAAAGTTTCTATAACAACGAAAGCTACCGAGAATATTTGAATAATGCATGAAACTCATGAACATGTATGTGCCTTAGTAAAGTAACAGTACAGAGATAACACTGTCTTAATGCACCCACGGGTCCCTTGGCTGATCGCCAGGAACACCCAGCGCTGGACATGGAACTGGTTCTTCCCTTATTGAACTTTTGAAAAATATTCTAAGACTGAATATTCGTTCTCCTCAGAATTGAGGTCACTGACAATAATCCCAAAACCAAAGAGGACCCAGCAAGAAAAAACAGAGTCAACGAGTGAATCTGCTTGGAGACAGGGCCGGGGACTGGGAGATAAGGGAGCAACGGGAGAATCCATCAGTTTCAGAAAATGTCCCTCATTGACACGGACTGTGCTCAGCCAAGGCCCTGCGAAATTCCTGAACACGGAGAAGAAGAACAAAGACTGAGCAGAGCCGGGAATATCGGATGTTCTACAAAAGGGGGGCGCATATTAACGAGGACATGCAGGAGGCGGATCGGGAAGTCGGAACTTTCCAAGGACCTTCGCCACGGGGCAAAGGGACAGGGAGATGCAGAAGGGAAAATCAGGAGAAAAAGGAGGCCGCGTCCTACAACAATTGGAGAGACCCCCCGGCAAAGGCCGCACGGCCTCTCCCTTTGTTCAGGAATAAAGTCACTTTTACAGGACTCCTCGGGCTCCTGTGGGGACACAAACCTCTGGCCACCTCTGGGAATTTTCCCGCACAGCCCCCCCCGGGGACAGGGCGGCCACCTCCGTCCTCCCCACAGGAACCGGGACGAGCCGGCGCTGCTCCGGCAGCGGCTCCTGCCGAGGCAGCGGCGGGAAGGAGAGCGCGGGCAGCCGCTCCCGCAGCGCCCTCAGGCCACGGGCAACACGGCGCCGACACGGCACAAGGAACCCGCCGGAGCCCCCTGCCGCCCCCTCCGCCCGCAGCCAGCCCCGAGCCCCGGCAGAACCGAGCGCGGCTCCCACCTGCGCTGGGGCCGCCTCCGAGCTCCGCCAGTGCCGCCTCACCGGGCTCCGGCCGCTGCCGCCGCTCCCGGGCCCGCACACGCGCCCCCACAATGGCGCCTCTGCCCAGCCACGGGCGCCCGGGGGGCGGCCCCGGCAACGGGCTTGGCCCCGCTCCGCCCAATCAGCGCGCGAGATCCCGCAGTGATGGCACAATCAGCCAATGGCGGCGAGCGAGGCCCGGGCTGTGCACACGGCACGGAGCCACCTCCCTTTCCCTGCACTCGGCACCGCTCGGAAACCTCGGCTGAGGAGCGGCCCCGGCGCTGGGCCCGGCCCGGGCAGGAGGCCAAGGAACCGCTGCTGCCCCGAACCGCCGGGAGCTCGGGGGGAGCGGGGCCTGAGGGCGCGGGGAGCTGCGGCTGAGGCCGGGCCGGGAACGGGAGCTCTTACTGGGCTCCTGCTGCTGGGTATCGTTAATGCTGTGGCTGTTGGTTGTTTGCCTGGTTATACACACCAGTAAAGAACTGTTATTCCTATCCCCACACCTTTGCCTCAGAGCCCCTGAATTTTCAAAATTATAATAATTCGGAGGGAGGGGATTTGAATTCTCCATTCCAAGGGAGGCTCCGGCTTTCCCTGGCACACACCTGTCTCTTCCAAACTTGGACAACACCATTCTCTGAGTTAGTTATAATGTAAAAATTAGTTATAATATAAAAGTTAGTTCTAATAGTTATAATAGAAAACTATTTCAGCATTGCGCAGTCTCTATTTTAATATTTTGCTAAGGCCAAGGATATAAAATCGATTTATTGCAGTGCCATTTCTGTAGACTACATGTGCACACATAAACTGATAGATTATGTTATACCAAAAAGCAGCTGAAAGGAATTATAAATTTTACCGTATCAAAATCATTTTGATCAGCAACAACGTGCAAAAGCTGACACATGAATGCAAAAGCCAATATTGTATTGTCATTTCTGTTGTTATTTATAACCCAGGTCTGCTGCGTCTCCTGCAGGGACTGAGGGGGCTCATTCACCCCCTGCCCCGCATCCCTGAGCGCTCCTGAGCATCCTCTGTGCCCTGAGTGTCCCCAGTGATGTCACCCCAGGAATTCCCATCAGGATTTGGGACTGTGTCAATGAAAATTTCCTGAAAATTCCCCAAATTTGTCTCAAATCCCATGTGGTGAGGGGAGGGGACAAGGGACACCAGCGATATTTTCAGTGATGTCACCACCCTGATGATGTCACATTGGTGACATCACTGTCCCCCCAGCAGCCTCGGGATGTCCTCAATGGCTCTTTAGCACCGCTCGGCCACTGTGCGGCCACCAGGGCCACCAGAGCCACCACAGGGACTCGAGAGGAGCCTCTGGATGTCCCTGAGTGTCCCCAGCAGGTGACGCCAGGCCAGGCAGGCACTGGCCTCACACAGCCACTCAAACTCGGCCGCATCGGCCACCAAGTGCTCGAGGTCAGCACAGAACAGCTGCTCTGTCCCCTCCCAGGTGTCCTCGATGTACCTGAGCCATTGGTGCAGGTCCCAGGGGAACCAGGGCCAGGCTTCCTCACACGTGTGTATCAAGTGCCCCAGCAGCTCCCGGGTCTCCTGCACCCGCTGTCCCCTCCTGGTGGCCGCCCCCACCTGCCCTGTGGCCACGGGGACATCGTGTGTGGCCACTGCCGAGGGCAGGGCCACTGATGGCTGCAGGGCCACGGCCACCAGGTTGTCCCCAGCTGTCCCCAGGCCAGGGGGGGTCTCATCCCACAGGTCCCCGGCCAGGCCAGTGGTGGTGGCCTCGGCAGGGTCCTCGTTGGTGGCCTCAGTTGTGTCCTCGCTGTCCAAGGAGTTGAAGATCTCCTCGGCCTCCCTGTACACCTGGTCCCAGCTCTCCTCGAGCGCATCCACCGACTCCCTCCAGGCTCTGGCCGTGGCTCTCACATCGGCCTGGGGAGCCCCTGGGGTGGCCTTGAGGGTGGCCACGGCCTGGCGCAGGGAGGTGACACCAAGCTGGCGCAGAGTGTTCCGGAGGGTCCAGGTGAATTTCCACAGGGCTGTGTGCAGGGACTCTGGTACAGGAGCGGCTGCATGTCCCTGCGTGGTGCAGTCACAGTGGCCACCAGCTCGCCCAGGGTGGCCACCACGGCCACCTGCGCCTCCAGACCCTGGGAAACATACAGGGGAGGTGACAGGGACCTCGTGGCACTTGTGGCCTCCTGGGGTGGCCCCTGTGCCTCTTCCAGGGTCTCCCTTGTCCCCTCCCTGGAGGGCTCAGCTGTCCTCTCTGTCCCTTTGTCACCCCTCGCCCCCTCTGCCACCCCCCGCTATTGCCCCCCGCCCGCCACCCTCGGTCCCCTCCACCCCTCTGTCACCTCCTCCCTTCCCCCCACGCCCTCCTGTCCCCTTTGGGACCCCCCTGTCTCCTACCTGCACCCAGTATCGAAATCGTCGCACCTCCCAGGGCTCCATGGCCGCAGGGGACACTCTGGGGACACTCCGGGGACACTCCGGGGGCGAACAGGACCCGGTGACAGTCGCGGACATGCGGGGATGTGGCGCGGCCGGGAGCAAACAGGAAGAGGTGACGTCACCGACATGGCCCCGCCCCCCGCCCGCGAGGCCACGGCGAGGGTCCCCAATGTCACCCTGAGTGTCCCCAATGTCACCCTGAGCGTCCCCAACGGGACCCCGATGTCCCCCCATGTCCCCATCAAGTCCCAAGTGCCCCCCCCATGTCCTGTTGGGGACACTGCGGGGACATCCCGCGACTCCATTCGTTGCCCCCCAGGCCACGCCCCCTTTTCCCACGCTCCGGTTCCCGCGCCATTCCCAGTCCCCGCCCCCCGCCCCGCCTCTGGAGCGCCCCCTGCCGGTGTCACTGTGATAAACGACGTTCACTTTTTGGTAAATTTTAAGACATATGTTTAATAAAATAATTAAGACAATTAGGAGATAAAAAAAGCCAAATGCATTCAGCCAAGTCCACACTTTGCTATCTTAGAGACATTTTTTAAATACCCTTCTTATAACAACATTTTATGAATATTCATATAATTCCATAAACTAGTTTCCATATTCCAGGAGCTGTTTTGCATGGCCCCTCCTTGGGTCCGCCTTTTTAGAGCATGCGTGCTTCGTGGCTGTGTCCTTTTTATCGCGTCCAGCTTGGGCCTTGGTCCGTGCTTTCTGCAGGTGGGAGATGCTGATAGTTGGTGTATCAATAGCAGGGTCCTCTTTACATGTTCACTGGATGTTATCCCGACCAACCAGACAGTTTAAGCATAATATATCAACTACTCCCACTATGCCTAATCTTCTTTTACCAATAGCAGAAATAAACTTATATCCTATATCCTTACTATGTTATTAATCATAAGCACACATCTTCCGAAAAGCCAATTTTATAATACACGTTTATAGCAAACATAAAGCCCCGAAATTCAGCTAAAACCCCCCGAAACGCAGCTTAAAAATCCCCAAATTCAGCCTGGAGACCCCTCAGGGGCCCGCCCGAATCAAGCAGCGCAGCCACCCCCTTCCCGCGGCAAATCTCGCGAGATCACACATGAAACCCCCGCCGCCATTTTGGTCTCGGGCACCTCCGCCCGCTCCACGGAGATCTTCTCGGGCTGGCGGGGCACGGAGGCTTCAAATCCAGCCCGGAAACCCCAAATTCCATATAAAGCTCAGAAATTCACCCTAAAAATCCCGAAATTGAGCTTAAAGCCCCAAATCCAGCCTGGAGACCCCTCAGGGGCTCGCCCGAAACATCCGGCACAATCAGTGGCAATGCTCGCGAGATCACACATGAATCCCCGCCGCCATTTTCTTCTCGGGCACTTCCGCCCTTTTCCCGGGGCCCTCCCTCACACTGGCGGGGCAAACAGGTTTTAAATTCAGTCTGGAGTGCCCAGATCTTCCCAAGAGCTTCCAAACCCACTTCCAAGGGCACAAATTCACCTTAAAAACCCCTCGGCAGCCTCAGGGGTCTGTCTGGTCCGGCCGTGCCGGTGCTTCCCCCTCGTCCGCAGGATCTCGCGAGATCGCACAAGATGAGGCTTCGTCGCCATCTTTGTTATGGGCAGTTCCGCCCTTCCCTTGGCCCCGAACCGTCCCTTTAAAATCTCCAAATTGCCCCAAAATTCCCCCCAAATCCTCATAAAATTCCACCGCAATCCACCCAAAATTCCACCAGAAATGCCCCCGAAATTCCTTGAAATTCTCTTATCGTCCATTCCAAAAAAATCCCGCTCAAATTCCCTCAGATCCCCCGCAGGATTACAGGATTCCCCCCCCCCCGCCCCGAATTCCCGCCCCAAATCCCCTTAAAATTCCCTTTAAATTCCTCAGAAATCCCCTCAAAATCCCCTTAAAACCCACTCGAAATTTCCCCGTAAGACCCTCCACAAATCTCCTCCAAATTCCCTTAGAATTCCGCCAAAATTCCACCAATTTCCCCCCTAAAACCCTTCCCAAATCCCGTCAAAATTCGCTTTAAATTCCACCAAAATCCCCTTAAAATCCACCCGTAATTCCCCTTAAAAACCTCCCCAAATCCCCTCAAAATTCCCTTAAATATCCACCAAAATCCCCTTAATGTTCAAATAAAATCCCCTCGAAATTCCCTGAAAATTCCACCAAAAATTCCACCAAAATCCTCCCTAAAATCCTCCCCAAATTCCCTCAAAATTCCCTTAAAATTCACCTGAAATTTCCCCTAAAATCCCCCCGAAATTCCCCCTTAAAATTTCACCAAAATCCACCCAAATTTCCCCCCTAAAATACTCCCCCAAACCCCTCAAAATTCTTTTTAAATTCCAACTGAAATTCCCCCTTAAAATCCTCTTAAAATCCCCTTAAAATCCTCTTAAAATCCCCTCAAAATTCTGTTAAAATCCCACCAAAATCCCCTCAAAACTCCCTTAAAAACAGTTTAAAAGTTAATAACAGTCAATTCCAGGAGTCACAATGTAAAATCAGTTGTAAGAATTACAAAATAAAAGTTAATTATGATATAAAAGTTAATTGTGATATAAAAGTTAATAATGACAAAAAAGTGAATTTGAAGAGCTCCAATATTAAAGTTAATTACAGGAGAGCTGGGAGATAAAAGTCAGTTGCGAGAATTAAAGTACGAAAATTAGTGACAGTAATTAAAAGTTAATTATAGTAGTTTAATGTGGAATTTGGAATAGTTACAATATAAAAGTCAGTTATAATTTAAAAGTTAATTACTGTCTAGGTTTGGATAGAGAGGGATCTGCCAAGGATAATTGGAGTTTCCTTTGGAATGTAACCCCTCTCTCTTCTTTTCCAAATTATTATAAATTTGCAATTAAAATCCTCTCAGGCAAAGATTTTTGGGAATAACTATTGCGGTTCTTTACTAGGGGATATTAAAAATATTTACAGGGACATTAAAAACATTTACAGGGATATTAAAAATAGAAATGCTGTAACACAAAAGAATAAACGAAACAAATAAAAAAAGGAATCCCAGACAACCCTGACAGTCAGAAATACAAAAAGGTCCCCGGATGGATCTCATTGTCACCTTCATTATCACCTTCTACCACTCTGCCTAATTTTCTTTTACTATTAGCAGAAATAAAAAACTTATATCCCATATCCTTAAAGTTATTAATCACACAGCACACGTCTTGCCAAAAGCCAATTTTATAATCCACATTTATAACACTCCCCCCTTTGCCTTTTCTCATCACTTCCTGATTAATTTCCTGGCAAATGGAGCGTCTTTCTGTGATTGATTTGGCCAAATTGTACATTTCTACACATAAATGCTCTCCCAGGAAATGATCGCAGAGCCCCTGGGTTAATGAATGTATCTCTTCCAATAATTTCTGTTCCAATGCTTTGTTTAAAAGTTTCCTCCCGTCTGGAGTTAACCACTCCCCTTGTTGTAATTCTAGATCTTTTATGGCTTTTTGCTCCATCTGATCATAAACTGGTTTCTCTGTCTCATCAGTGTTACTGAGAGTGAAAACTTTTACTGGATCCTCAGAGTTCTGAGGAATTTCGCTGCCTGATCTGCAGCTTGGTGACCTCTTATTTCTAAAGAATTTCCTCTTTGGTGCCCCTTCATCTGCACCACAATATTTCTTTTTTGGTTTCGTCAAGGATTCCAGCGCTAAATTGATTAATTCTTTATGGATCAGATTTTTTCCCCTTTTGAATTTAGATACCCCCTTTTTTCCCTAAATTTTATTCAAATTTTTGCACAACCACAAAAGCATATTTAGAGTCTGTGAATATTGATATTGTCATTGATACTGTCATTGATATTGCCATCGATATTGCCATTGATATTGTCATTGATATTGTTGTTCATATTGTCATTGATACTGCCATTGATATTGCCATTGATACTGTCATTGATACTGTCATTGATACACCAGAGATTGATCTTTCCCTGTACAGTTAAATTTGGCACGAAAAATAATCACATTTACAGAACCAAGGGTCTCCAATTCTTCAGGTTCACAAGATGCCTTGGGAAGGTGAGGAACCCACCAGTTCCATGTGCCTACTGGGGACCAAAAATCCATCCCTGTCCAACATAGATCCATCAGTGCTGATCCACCACCATCATCATCACCATCATCATCCATCCCTCCATGATCCATCTCTTCCCACCGTTGATCCATCAACGCTGATCCATCATCCTCATCATTGTCATCATCATCATCCATCCTTCCATGATCCATCCGTTTCCACCATGGATCCATCATCAGTGATCCATCATCATCATCATCCTCGTCGTCATCATCATCATCCATCCCTTTCCACCATCAATCCATCATCATTGATCCATCACCATCATCATCATCATCATCACATCGTCCATCCCTTTCCGCCATCAATCCGTCATGGTTGATACATCATCATTATCATTGTCATCATCATCCATCCATCATTATCATCCCTCCATGATCCATCCCTGTCCAAAATCGATCCATCATCATCGATCATTGATCCATCATCATTGTCATTGTCATCATCATCCATCTATCCATCATCATCATGGATCCATCCATCACATCATCCATCCTTCCATGATCCATCCCTTTCCACCACTGAATCATCACCATCATCATGATCATCATCATCATCATCCATCCCTCCATGATCCATCCCTGTCCAACATCAATCCATCATCGCTGATCCACCATCATCATCATCATCATCATCATCATCATCCATCCATCCATCATGGATGGTCCCAGGTGGGGTTTGGGGATCCCAGGTGGGATTTGGGGGGTCATGTGGGAATTTGGGGGGTCCCAGGTGGCGTTTGGAAGTCTCACCTGGGACCCCTCAAATCCCACCTGGGACCCCCAACCTCCCCCCAGGACCCTCCAATCCCCTCCAGGACCCCCCAAACCCCACCTGGGACCCCAAACCCCACCTGGGACCCCCAAAACCTCCCCAGGACCCCCCAAACGCTCCCCAGACCCTTCTAACCGCACCTGGGACCCCCCAAACTTGTCTTTCTGTATCTCAGAATCCCTCCAAAATTCTCCCTAAAATTCCCTCCAAATTCCCTTAAAATTCCACCAAAATCCCTTCAAAATCCCCTTAAAATCCACCCAAAACCCACCCTAAAATCTTCCCCAAGTTCCCTCAATAACTCTCTTAAAAATCCACCAAACTCACGTCAGAATTCCCTTAAAATCTGCCCGAAATTACTCCTTAAATCCTCACCAAATTCCCCCAAAATTCCCTTAACATTCCACCAAAATCCCCTCAAAACCGTCTTAAAATCCACCCCAAATTCCCCCTAAAATCCTCCTCAAATTCCCTCAGTAATTACCTTAAAATTCCACCAAACTCACCTCACGGTTCCCTTAAAATCAGCCCAAAATTCCTCCTTAAATCCTCACCAAATTCCCTCAAAATTCCCTTAAAAATCCTCCAAAATCTCCTCAAAATCCACCCAAAATTCCCTCAAAAATCCTCCTAAAATCCCCTCAAAATCCCACCAAAATCCCCTTAAAATTCACCCAAAATTCCCCCTAAACTTTTCCCTGAATTCCCTCAAAAATTCCACCAAAATCCCCTCACAAATCCCTCAAATCCACCCGAAATTTCCCCTAAAATCCACCCCAAATCCCCTCAAAATTCCACCAAAATTCCCCCTAAAGTCCTCCCCAAGTTCGCTCAAAAATTCCCTTAAAATTCCACCACCAAGTTCCCTCAAAATTCCCTTAAAATTCCACCAAAATCCCCTCAAAATTCTGTTAAAATCCACCCAAAATTCCCTTAAAATTTCACCAAAATTCCCCCTAAAATCCTCCCCAATAATTACAACACAAAAGTTAATTATCAGTCACAAAGTAAAAAGTCACTTGTAAAATTTACAATATGAAGAGTCAGTTGCAATAGAAAAATGAGTTACAATAATTACAATATAAAAGTGACTTGTCATAGTTTAATATAAAATTTGGCACAGTTCCAATATAAAAGTCCGTTCCAATATAAAAGTTCATTTTAAGAATTTAATATAAATTCTTTTACAGTTCCAATATAAAACTCAGCTGCAAGAGTTAAAATACAAAAGTTATAAGTTCCAATATAAAAGTTAGTTATAACAATCATCATATAACAGTTAGTTGCAATAATTTATAATATAAAAGCATTTTGGCATTGGGCAGTTTGTACTTTAATATTTCCTTAAGGCTTGGAATACAATATTGATTTTATAATATTATTACTATAAATAACATTATTATAGATAATTTATATTAAAATGTTGAAATAACATAATAATAAAAGTAAATTATAATATCATTAAATTAAAGATTTTAATTATATAATCTCACAAAATATTGATTTTTTATTCTGCTGTTTCTGTCACCTGCACAGTGCACACACAAAGTGATGGATGATGTCACAGCAAAAAGCAGCTGAAAGCAATTATAAATTGTACTGAAAAGGGAATTATAAATTGTAACAAAAACAATTATAAATTGAACTGAAAAAGGAATTATAAATTGTAACAAAAAGGAATTATAAATTGTACCTAAAAATGAATTATAAATTGCACCAAAAGCAATTATAAATTGTACTGAAAATGAATTTTAAATTGTAACAAGTGCAATTATAAATTGTACCCAAAAAGGAATTATAAATTGTATCCAAAGGAATTACAAATTGTACCAAAAATGGAATCAAAAACTGAGCCAAAAAAGGAATTATATTGTGCCCCATTGAAATTGCTGTGATCAATAACAACGTGCACAAGCTGATACGGGAATGCAAAAGCCAATAGTGCCTTGGAAATTATATTGTCATTGGTGTTGTCATTGATGTAATTTCTATTGTAATTTCTATTGTAATGTCTATTGTCATTGATGTAATTTCTATTGTCATTCTTATTGTCATTGATATAATTTCTGTTGTCATTCTTATTGTCACTGGTGGTGTCATTTCTAACCCGGCTCTGCTGCCCCTCCTGCAGGCACTGGGGGGGCTCATCCACCTCCTGCCCCTGTGTCCCCAAGTGTCTCCAAAGTGTCCCCCAAGTGTCCCCAGAGTGACCCTGTGTGTCTCCCAAGTGTCCCTGAGTGTCCCTGAGTCATCCCAGAGTGTTCCTTTGTGCCCCTGAATGTCCCCAAGTGTCCCCAGCAACGTCACCCCAGGAATTCCCATCAGGGTTTGGGACAGCCTCAATCAAAATTCCCAGAAAATTCCCCAAATTCATCTCTAATCCCACCTGGGGAGGTGACAAGCGGCACCAGTGATGTCCCCAGTGATGTCACCGCCCCCCAATGACGTCACGGTCTCCCCAGCAGGTTCCGGATGTCCTCCTTGGCTCTTTGGGACCAGTCGGCCACTGTGGGGCCACCAGAGCCACCGGGGCCACCAGAGAGGAGCCTCTCGATGTCCCCGAGTGTCCCCAGCAGGTGACACGTGGCCAGGTGGGCAGTGGCCTCCCACAGCTGCTCGAACTCGGTCACCGCGGCCACCACGAACTCGATGTCACCGAGGGACGCCCTCTCTGTCCCCTCCTGGGTGGCCTGGGCACGGAACCACCTTTCCAGGCCCCAGGGGGACACCTTGGCTCCCTCACAGGTGCGTTCCAAGCGCTTCAGCAGATCCAGGGCCTCGAACCCCCCCTGTCCCCAACTGGTGGCCACCCCCACCTGGCCGTCCTCGTCACTGTCCTGGTCCCCGAAGGGGCTGTACATCCCCTTGGCCCCAGAGCACACCTGGTCCCAGCTCTCTGAGAGCCCCGAGAGCGACTCCAGCCAGGGTGTGACCACTTTTGTCACCTGCGCCCAGGTGACACCCCGGGTGTCCTTGAGAGCGGCCACAGCCTTGCCCAGGGAGGTGACACTATGGGAGTTCCGGGTGAAGGCGATGCTGTGGTGGCCCAGGAAGGTGACACTGCGGTGGCCCAGGGAGGCGGCACTGTAGTGGCGCCTCAGGGTGTCCTGCAGGGCCCTGGTGAATCCCAACAGGTGATGGCTCAGGGACTGGGGACACTCGTCCCCGCAGGGCCCGGTCACGATGGCCGACAGCTTGTCCACGATGTCCACCACGTCCACCAGCGCCTCCAGCACCTGGGGAGGGGACAGGGCAGGTGACGGGGACCTCGTGGCCTCTGTGCCCTCCCCGGGGACTCCTCTGTCCCCTCCCTGGAGGGCTCAGCTGTCCCCTGGGTCCTGTTGTCACCTCCTCGTCCCATCTGTCGTCCCCCCACGCTGTGTCCCTTGTCACCAAACCCCTGCAGGAGCCCCCAAACCCCACTCGGGACCCCCCAAACCCCTCCAGGATCCCACAAAAGCCACCTGAGACCTCCCCCAGTCCCCCCCAGGAGCCCCCAACCCTGCCAGGACCCTCCAAACCCCACCTGGGATCCCACAAGCCCCACCTGGGACCCTCCAAACCCCAACTCAGACCCCCCCAAGCCCCCTCCAAACCCTCCAAACCCCACCTGAGACCCCCCAGTCTCCCCCAGGAGCCCCCAGCCCCTCTAGGACTTTCCAGACCTCACCTGGGACCCCCCAAACCCCACCCAGGAGCCCCCAAACCCCCACAAGGCCTGCTAAACCCCCCATGATCCCCTAAACCACACCCAGGACCCCCAAACGCCTGCAAGACACTCCAAACCCCACCTGGGACCCTCCAAACCCCCTCCAGGATGCCACAACACCTCTCAGGATTCCCCAAACCCGACTTAGGATTCTCCAAACCCCTCCAGGAGCCCCCCCCCCCAAACTCCACCTGATGTCAGGGTCCGCAAACATATGCGGGGAACCTGATGGTTCGTTTTGGAGATCTCAAAGCGCAAAAGACACAACAGGGGACAAACCAGTTTGCTTAAACAAAAAATGCACTTTTATTTAGTGCCCACAATGCGATAGTAGGGAAAGAAAATAGAGAATAGTGAGAAAGATAGAGAAAGAGGGGAAGGGGGATTATAGCTACCACGTGGAGAGTCGGAGGTCCTCAAGACGTAGAGATGCCCATAGACGCGATCTTCTCCAGTGGGGTGATCACAAAGGGTGCACGGGATCCGCAGAGTCTTTATAGGCTGGTCAGGAAGAGGACCAAGGCGAGTGGAACGGAGCCAAAGAGGGCACAGGGCCAAGGCAGGCACCTGCGTCAAAGTTGGGTGCTCAGGAACAAGCGGCAAGCTGTGCCCTTCTAGCACGGTCAGTATAGTCAGCTCAGTCCACTGTAACGAGCTACTATTGTTCTTGCATTCCGTTCTCGTGGAGACGCATATCAGTCCTCGGCAAGTGCCCCACCTCAGCCAGGCCAGGGGCTCTCCCCAGTCTCTTCGGGGGTCTTGGTCTTCAACCATCGGAGACAGTTGTGAGGCATAACACATCCTTGGACAGACTCTGACACCACCCCGTGACTCACGACTGACGACGAAGGTGTTCTTCCATCAGCAGGTTCCGTAGTCTCGTGAAGTCTTCAGGACTCATCCACATTGGCAGCATATCCCAGAAAAACAGAGACAATAGAGAGGGTGTAGAAGAGAGAGAGAGAGAGAGAGAGAGTAAGAAGGGAAAATACGGAGAGGGAATAGAAGCAAAAAACGAAACAAAAATTAGAGAAATTGATTTAACAATTTTTAACAATTTTTCAAAATAATCAACATAAATCACCAAATAATTAATATGACAATTTTTCAAAATATTAACTCAAATTACTAAATAATTAATATAATACCATCAATTAAAATCAACAATTACAATTTTCAATCAAATACTTAATTGAAAACCATTTCTTTCACAAAATTCTTTAAATTTTTAAAATGGTAATAATTTCTAAACAAACAAACAAACAAAAAACAACGACAAAAAAAAAAAAAAAAAAAAAAAAAAAAAAAAAAAAAAAAAAAAAAAACACAACAACAAAGCCCCTTAATTTTTAGTTAACATGACTAAGACAAAGCAACATTAATCAAAACAACAAACCATTTCAAATCAAACTGCTGTTACAGGCTTAACTTTTGCTCTCTGGGTAGTGCATTTTACGTCAATGACTTTAGGAGTGTCCTTTGCAAAAGGGATGTTAACTAAGACAAGGCCAATCAAAACCAAAATCAAAAGGAGGATGTGGCTGGGACTTTATAAGAAAAGTAACATCCTGTAATTGTGGTAAAATCACAAACACAAAAATTAGAGTGATTTTTAGTACCTACCATTACATTTTCTACAACTACAACATCACAGACAGTCCTAAAGCATGCACACCCATTGCCTATATACACGAGCACTGTTCCAGGAGCTTCGTTAGGATGTACTTCAAAATGACAAATATTTTGCTCGGTGTCCAAACAAATGTCCTGAGCTATGATTGCATTACTTTCACAAATGAAACCTTGCTGCTCCCTAACAACACAAGATTCTAAATTGACAGTTTGCCATTCCTCACCAGTTTGACGGGCCCATTCCCTGTGCTCGGAAGGATAGAGAATAGCTCCATCATGGTTTATACCTAATGCAATGATAAGGAATATCAAATGCACTGAAGCATTCCCTATTGTTAACACAAAAGCTGTAACTGTGTTAGTATTGGGGTTATAGGTAAAGTTCACTAATTTCCACCAGGATTGGAATTCTCTTTGAAAATAATTTGAATTGTTCCAAATTATTTTCCAAATTTCAGTAGGAAGAATTCCTTCTTCTTCTTGCCTTATAATTAAGACAACAACCATCTGCATCCAAAGCTGTGTCTGGATGCAACTAAGGGCCAAAGAGATGTTGTTTTGAGCAACATCCAGTGCATCAATTATCATTTTGTGATCTTTCACATTTACCTTCTCCCAATTTGTAATATGTTGGATAACAACCACTCTTGTGTCCCCAAAACCAATAAGGACAATTATAATGATTGTTGTAATTTGGTCAAATCTTTAATTGTGGCAACCAATTTGTTCATTAATATTTCTGAATCAATGCTATTTAAAATTTATGTTTAAAATATTCATCATGGTTTATATGGCTTTCATGTCCCTCGGAGTTCTCCTGTGGAAAGTAAGCACAACAGAATCTGCCACGAGGAGGCAGAAGGTTAGAATGATAAAAATTGTCCATCCTGTATTTATTTGATGCTCTTTCTCTAGAGCAAAGGCTACCCATGTATATTTATTCAGAGGGGATTTCAGCACTATTGGTACTTCCCCTACAGTAGGGAGGTCCACCAAAACAGGTTGTCCAGGGCAATGTGCTGGATTGCTGGAATCACTTGGTCCCCATAGTGAGGGAATTATGCTCGGAGCTGTCAGGCAAAAGGCAGAAGGATCAGTAAACCAAGGATTTGCTGGCTGTTCGAGGGAAAAGGGAGGGGTAATGACTGAGGCAGGTGTGTCTTGGATGCTATCCAAGTTTTCTGCTTCTTGTAGTGCTAGATTTTTCACAGCTCCTTCAGTCATTGAGAAGATGTTACAATAATGTTCAATCTGAGCAGACCACGGCCTTACTGAGGCCTTCTGGGCCACCCCGTCAGGTGGGGGGTCCCAGTAGTGACTGACTTAACCTTGAAGGGGCCTCTCAAAACAATTGGTTGTTGCTGTGCAATTTTCTCCACTTCTATGAGAGCTAAGCTAACCACAAACAAGCCTTTTTCCCAGGTAGTGTACCTCTTTTCAGCATCTTTAAAGCCACAAGAGTGAGAGCTGACAGGTCTAATTGGGCCTTCAGGACCCCTTTGCCATATATATAATGACAATCATGAGGTGGCAAATCCCCATTCTACGTGAAAAGGATCTGTAGGATGAATAGGGCCAAGGGCTTGGTGAGCAGTTGCTTCAAAAAGCAGCAATTTTATTTTAACCAATTTATCACAAGGCAATTTGTCCATTACTTCTCGAGGTAGTCCCCTTTTCAGCCCTAGCAACCACAACTGCTGCCAGTTAGAGATTTGTTCTCCCTTTTCTGGTTTTTCATTACGAGAAGCAATGTGCCTGACTTCTCTGGGTTTTTCGGGTTTGTCCTCTGAGTGCTTCACTGGTCCGTATTTTCCACTGTTATGACTGCTGTTAGATTGTGCGCTAGGAGTAGCAAAAGGCGAGAAGTCAGTGGAGTCAGTGGAACCGGTTTGATCACTTGTGTGTCCAAGAAATCTTTCAAGCCTATCTACCGGAGTGATAGATGCTATTGTTTTTTGGAAAAGAATTACTGTTGGTTTAAGAGACTCTGGCAAACCTCGAATTAGGGGGGTCATAATCTCGGGTCTGACAGGCTGTTACATGGGTGACTCATAGTCAGAAATCAATTTTCTTTCATGTATCATTTGCAAGCATGCAGTTTTGTGTATGTTTTCTAGGAGTTGGTCCGGGGTGCCGACTATTGCCAGAGGGTCGCCCCTTTCAAGGGGGATTTGTCCCCCTGCCCAGTGAGCTGCACGCTGTGTCAGGGACCATGGAGCACGTGTATTCCCTGTTGTTAAGAAAACTCCATGTCCCCAATAGCCACTTACTTCTTGTTCACTTAATTTAATTTGGTCACCACCAGTAAGTGAAACTCTAAAGACATACTCTGTCTCTGATTCGCTAGAAAGTCGGGAGTATTCTTTCTTTAATTTAGCTAATTCAGTGGCTGTGTATGGTATTTCTCTGGTGGTTATGTGGGGGTCATGAACCTCTTCATTTATACAATTAAATTCTGTTTTGACAAGAGGTCTCAAATTGGAGCAACAGAGTTCCCCACAATTTTGCATGTGTGCTAATTCTTTCTGAGGGTATATCTGTTTAATGCTGTATGTCTCCTTTCCTCCTGTTTCCTTTGGTGAATCTACAAGTTTTGAATTTTTGCTCTGCTCTTCTGCAAGGGAAATCTGCAGCAGATATTTCTGATTTCTTTCCTGTTCTAATTGTTTTTGCAAAGCTTCTACCAAATCTTGCAGGGATTCTATTACTTCTCCTTCTCGATTTCTTCCCTGTTCCAATTGTTTTTGCAGGGATTCTATTTCTGCTCTCTCTTCACTTACCCATTTAAAATGGGTTTCTATGGCTGCCGAAAGGCAGGCCCCCAAAACTGAGCAAAGAATGGTTTTATTTCTGCCCAGTTTATACCTAGCATCATATTGCAAAGTATATATTCTATCTACAAGGTTTTCATACTTAAGCCAATTATCTTGTGCCCACTCTTCTCCGGCTGGAGAAGGTCTAGCACCATGCTTTGTTAACAAAGCAAAAAGAATATCCTTATCTTTTGTACTAGAATCTTCAGTCTTTTTTTTTTTTTTTTGTGAAGGGACAAAAACCACTCTCAGGGAGGTATTCTTAAAGTTACACAAAAAATGGCACAACTAATACTGTGTTTCCCTTCGCTTCCCTGGAATGGGAGAGGAGACCCAGCTGCTTGGGAGGCACTTCTTCACAGAAAAAACCTGTTGTCTCCTCAACTACACCAAGCAGCTCAAAACACATAAAAACACACACACAGTCCCACCTTTTGCACAGTGAGATCGTTTCTGAAAAATCCTGATGACAGGGAGTGCTTATTCGCCTGGGTGAATACAGTTTGCGGGAATTTTCCCTCGCCCCCCTTGCTTTCTAACAGCGCTCACCGAAGTGGCGTGCTAGGTGCGGCTGAGACGAGGGTCCTTCCCCTTCTACAAACTACATAAAACCCGCAACTCCACAGTCTATCAAGATCCTGTCCATGACGTCAATTTAATGTCAGGGTCCGCAAACATATGCGGGGAACCTGATGGTTCGTTTTGGAGATCTCAAAGCGCAAAAGACACAACAGGGGACAAACCAGTTTGCTTAAACAAAAAATGCACTTTTATTTAGTGCCCACAATGCGATAGTAGGGAAAGAAAATAGAGAATAGTGAGAAAGATAGAGAAAGAGGGGAAGGGGGATTATAGCTACCACGTGGAGAGTCGGAGGTCCTCAAGACGTAGAGATGCCCATAGACGCGATCTTCTCCAGTGGGGTGATCACAAAGGGTGCACGGGATCCGCAGAGTCTTTATAGGCTGGTCAGGAAGAGGACCAAGGTGAGTGGAACGGAGCCAAAGAGGGCACAGGGCCAAGGCAGGCACCTGCGTCAAAGTTGGGTGCTCAGGAACAAGTGGCAAGCTGTGCCCTTCTAGCACGGTCAGTATAGTCAGCTCAGTCCACTGTAACGAGCTACTATTGTTCTTGCATTCCGTTCTTGTGGAGACGCGTATCAGTCCTCGGCAGGCGCCCCACCTCAGCCAGGCCAGGGGCTCTCCCCAGTCTCTTCGGGGGTCTTGGTCTTCAACCATCGGAGACAGTTGTGAGGCATAACACATCCTTGGACAGACTCTGACACCATCCCCTTGTGTTCTTTCACTGGTCTATGTATTGTACTCCTGCCTTGTGTTCCTCCCCCATGTGACCCTTATTGCTTGGAAACTGTGTCCTCTCCCAAGACCTCCCCCGCTTATAAGCCTCTGCCAGCCCAGGTTCTGCCGCCTTTTTCTGTCCCCGACCCTCCGGGGAATAAACACCTTGGGAAATCACACAGCAGGCCTCTCCCTGTTCCTTGTTCCTGCCCATGGACACAACTTCCATCTGTGCCCCGCAGCTGCTTCGTGCTACAGCCACAGCCACACCCCGGATGGCGTCAGCCCTGGGGGGGCGGCCACTCTTGGGGACGGTGCCGGGAGCAGCTGGGCAGAAGAACTCCGGCCTCGAGTCACACCAGGGTCTCCCAGCGCAGCCAGAGCCGCTGGGCCTGGGGTCCCCAAAGCCCTCAGCAAGCCCCAAGGCCCTCCCAGGAACCCTCAGCTCCCTCAAACCCAGCATCCCCCACAGCCCCTGCAAGTTCCCCCCATGGCACCAGCCATGGCCATGTCCCCACATGTCACTGGCCGTGTCCCACCCTGTCCTCACCCATGGCTGTCTCCCCACCACATTCCCATCCCTGTCATTGTCCCCCATATCTCCGTCCATGCCCCTGTCCTCCCACATCCCCATGAATGGCCACGTCCCCATCCATGTCCATGTGTCCACATGTCACTCTCCATGTCTATGTCCCCCCATGTCCATGTCCCCTGTCACCCCAACCACGTCTTACTTCAATGTCTTTATTTTTACCCCACTATTTAATATTTTAAAGGCATGAAGAGAAATGAAAAGCAAATCAAGGCCAAAAGAAAAGGATTTCTATGTCTGTGCTGGCTGAGGATCCACATGCTTGGGTGGGAGGGAAGAACCTTTTTTGGAGGGGTTTTCACGCTACTGTCTCCAAAATCTTGGTCTTTGCCCCAGATCATCAATCACCATTTGGCTGCAGAAGATGCCCTTGGGCAACAGGAAAACAAAATAGTGGAATCCCTGAGGTTGGAAAAGATCTCCAAGACCATCCAGTATTCATGGATGCCACCAGAAGAGGGGATTGAACACATAAGATTTTCTGGGTTTGAAAGTCAACAAATCTGCTCTCCCCAAGGAATTCCCAATGTCTGTCTGTGTCCCAATGGATGTTCCTGCCCCTGCATTCATCCAGGTGCCCATGGGGAGACAGGAAGATGTGGATCCCCCCCCAGCCAGGTGTCTTCCCAACACGGATCACCAGGACCACGGATCACCAGGGCTCTGCCCAACGGGGTCACTGGGGATCATCCAACGCCGATCCTCCCATGGGGGATGGAGCTGGAGCAGCGCACGAAGCTCTTCCCGCACTCGAGGCACTCACAGGGCTTCCCTTATGGCGCCTCCGCTGGTGTTGGGTCAAGGCTGAGCTCTGTGGGAAGCTCTTCCCACACTCAGGACACTCGTAGGGCCTCTCCCCGGTGTGGATGCGCCGGTGCCTGATGAGGTGTGAGTTGAGCTTGAAGCCCTTCCCGCAGTCGGGGCAGCGGAAGGGCCTCTCCTCCGTGTGAATCCGCTGGTGGACGAGGAGATCAGAGCTGGTCTGAAACCTCTTCCCACACTCAAGACACTCGTAGGGCCTCTCCCCGGTGTGGATGCGTTGGTGCACAGTGAGGGTGTAGTTTTGCTTAAAGGCCTTCCCACAGTCGGAGCAGCGGAAGGGCCTCTCCTCTGTGTGAATCCGCTGATGTTTGAGGAGAGTGGAGCTGGTCTGAAACCTCTTCCCACACTCGAGACACTCGTAGGGCCTCTCCCCGGTGTGGATGCGCTGGTGTTTTCTCAGGTCGGAGCTCCATACAAAGCTATTCCCACATTCCAAGCAGGTGTAGGGCCGTTCCCCAGTGTGGATCACCCGGTGCCGGAGCAGGGCCGAACTTCCTCTGAAGCTCTTCCCACATTCGCAACACTCATAGGGCTTTTCCCCAGTGTGAATCCTCCGATGTTTCCTGATGCTGGAACTGTGGCTGAAGCTCATCCCACATTCCCCACACTCATAGGGCTGTTCCCCAGTGTGGACTACCTGGTGGTACATCAGGCTGGTGCAGTTACTGAACCTCTTCCCACATTCCCCACACTCATAGGGCTTTTCTCCAGTGTGAATCCTCTGGTGCTGGATCAGGTAGGAACTCTGCTTGAAACCCTTCCCACATTCCCCACACTCATAGGGCTTTT
>NW_028154474.1:26767-56822 GCF_965231275.1 Zosterops lateralis
CTTCCTGAAGAAACACCAGGTGATCCACACTGGGGAGAGGCCCTTTGAGTGTGGGGAATGTGGGAAGGGTTTCAGCTACAGCTCTGACCTGATCCGGCACCAGAGGATTCACACTGGGGAAAAGCCCTACGAGTGTGGGGAATGTGGGAAGGGTTTCAAGCAGAGTTCCCACCTGATCCAGCACCAGAGGATTCACACTGGAGAAAAGCCCTATGAGTATGGGGAATGTGGGAAGGGTTTCAAGCAGAGTTCCTACCTGATCCAGCACCAGAGGATTCACACTGGAGAAAAGCCCTATGAGTGTGGGAAATGTGGGAAGAGGTTCAGTAACTGCACCAGCCTGATGTACCACCAGGTAGTCCACACTGGGGAACAGCCCTATGAGTGTGGGGAATGTGGGATGAGCTTCAGCCACAGTTCCAGCATCAGGAAACATCGGAGGATTCACACTGGGGAAAAGCCCTATGAGTGTTGCGAATGTGGGAAGAGCTTCAGAGAAAGTTCGGCCCTGCTCTGGCACCGGGTGATCCACACTGGGGAACGGCCCTACACCTGCTTGGAATGTGGGAAGAGCTTTGGATGGAGCTCCGACCTGAGAAAACACCAGCGCATCCACACCGGGGAGAGGCCCTACGAGTGTCTCGAGTGTGGGAAGAGGTTTCAGACCAGCTCCACTCTCCTCAAACATCAGTGGATTCACACAGAGGAGAGGCCCTTCCGCTGCCCCGACTGTGGGAAGGCCTTTAAGCAAAACTACACCCTCACTGTGCACCAACGCATCCACACTGGGGAGAGGCCCTACGAGTGTCCTGAGTGTGGGAAGAGGTTTCAGACCAGCTCTGATCTCCTCATCCACCAGCGGATTCACACAGAGGAGAGGCCCTTCCGCTGCCCCGACTGTGGGAAGGGCTTCAAGCTCAACTCACACCTCATCACCCACCAGCGCATCCACACCGGGGAGAGGCCCTACGAGTGTCCTGAGTGTGGGAAGAGGTTCCCACAGAGCTCAGCCTTGACCCAACACCAGCGGAGGCGCCATAAGGGAAGCCCTGCGAGTGCCCCGAGTGCAGGAAGAGCTTCGTGCGCTGCTCCAGCTCCATCCCCCATGGGAGGATCGGCGTTGGATGATCCCCAGTGACCCCGTTGGGCAGAGCCCTGGTGATCCGTGGTCCTGGTGATCCGTGTTGGGAAGACACCTGGCTGGGGGGGATCCACATCTTCCTGTCTCCCCATGGGCACCTGGATGAATGAAGGGGCAGGAACATCCATTGGGACACAGACAGACATTGGGAATTCCTTGGGGAGAGCAGATTTGTTGACTTTCAAACCCAGAAAATCTTATGTGTTCAATCCCCTCTTCTGGTGGCATCCATGAATACTGGATGGTCTTGGAGATCTTTTCCAACCTCAGGGATTCCACTATTTTGTTTTCCTGTTGCCCAAGGGCATCTTCTGCAGCCACATGGTGATTGATGATCTGGGGCAAAGACCAAGATTTTGGAGACAGTAGCGTGAAAACCCCTCCAAAAAAGGTTCTTCCCTCCCACCCAAGCATGTGGATCCTCAGCCAGCACAGACATAGAAATCCTTTTCTTTTGGCCTTGATTTGCTTTTCATTTCTCTTCATGCCTTTAAAATATTAAATAGTGGGGTAAAAATAAAGACATTGAAGTAAGACGTGGTTGGGATGACAGGGGGACATGGACATGGGGGGACATAGACATGGAGAGTGACATGTGGACACATGGACATGGATGGGGACGTGGCCATTCATGGGGATGTGGGAGGACAGGGGCATGGACGGAGATACGGGGGACAATGACAGGGATGGGAATGTGGTGGGGAGACAGCCACGGGTGAGGACAGGGTGGGACATGGCCAGTGACATGTGGGGACATGGCCATGGCCGGTGCCATGGGGGGAACTTGCAGGGGCTGTGGGGGATGCTGGGTTTGAGGGAGTTGAGGGTTCCTGGGAGGGCCTTGGGGCTTGCTGAGGGCTTTGGGGACCCCAGGCCCAGCGGCTCTGGCTGTGCTGGGAGAGCCTGGTGTGACTCGAGGCCGGAGTTCTTCTGCCCAGCTGCTCCCGGCACCGTCCCCAAGAGTGGCCGCCCCCCCAGGGCTGACGCCATCCGGGGTGTGGCTGTGGCTGTAGCACGAAGCAGCTGCGGGGCACAGATGGAAGTTGCGTTCATGGGCAGGGACAAGGAACAGGGAGAGGCCTCCGTTGTGATTTCCCAAGGTGTTTATTCCCCGGAGGGTCGGGGACAGAAAAAGGCGGCAGAACCTGGGCTGGCAGAGGCTTATAAGCGGGGGAGGTCTTGGGAGAGGACACAGTTTCCAAGCAATAAGGGTCACATGGGGGAGGAACACAAGGCAGGAGTACAATACATAGACCAGTGAAAGAACACAAGGGGAGGGTGTCAGAGTCTGTCCGAGGATGTGTTATGCCTCACAACTGTCTCCGATGGTTGAAGACCAAGACCCCCGAAGAGACTGGGGAGAGCCCCTGGCCTGGCTGAGGTGGGGCGCCTGCCGAGGACTGATATGCGTCTGCAGGAGAACGGAATGCAAGAACAATAGTAACTCGTTACAGTGGACTGAGCTGACTATACTGACCGTGCTAGAAGGGCACAGCTTGCCGCTTGTTCCTCAGCACCCAACTTTGACGCAGGTGCCTGCCTTGGCCCTGTGCCCTCTTTGGCTCCGTTCCACTCGCCTTGGTCCTCTTCCTGACCAGCCTATAAAGACTCTGCGGATCCCGTGCACCCTGTGTGATCACCCCACTGGAGAAGATCGCGTCTATGGGCATCTCTACGTCTTGAGGACCTCCGACTCTCCACGTGGTAGCTATAATCCCCCTTCCCCTCTTTCTCTATCTTTCTCACTATTCTCTATTTTCTCTCCCTACTATCGCATTGTGGGCACTAAATAAAAGTGCATTTTTTGTTTAAGCAAACTGGTTTGTCCCCTGTTGTGTCTTTTGCGCTTTGAGATCTCCAAAACGAACCATCAGGTTCCCCGCATATGTTTGCGGACCCTGACATTTAAATTGGCATCACGGACAGGATCTTGATAGACTGTGGAGTTGCGGGTTTTATATAGTTTGTAGGGAAGGACCCTCGTCTCAGCCGCACCCAGCACGCCACTTCGGTGAGCACTGTTAGAAAGCAAGGGGGGCGAGGGAAAATTCCCACAAACTGTACACACCCAGGCGAATAAGCACTCCCTGTCATCAGGATATTTCAGAAACGATCTCACTGTGCAAAAGATGGGACTCTGTGTTTTAAGCTGCTTGGTGTAGTTGAGGAGACAACAGGCGTTTTTTGTGAAGAAGTGCCTCCCAAGCAGCTGGGTCTCCTCTCCCATTCCAGGGAAGCGAAAGGAAACACAGTATTAGCTGTGCCATTGTTTGTAACTTTAAGAATACCTCCCTGAGAGTGGTTTTTGTCCCTTCACAAAAAAATGAGTGAAAATTCTAGTACAAAAGATAAGGATATTCTTTTTGCTTTGCTAACAAAGCATGGTGCTAGACCTTCTCCAGCCGGAGAAGAGTGGGCACAAGATAATTGGTTTAAGTGTAAAAACATTGTAGATAGAATATATTCTTTGCAACATGATGCTAAGTATAAACTGGGCAGAAATAAAACCATTCTTTGCTCAGTTTTGGGGGCCTGCCTTTCGGCAGCCATAAAAACCCATTTTAAACGGGTAAGTGAAGAGAGAGCAGAAATAGAATCCCTGCAAAAACAATTGGAACATGAAAAAAATCGAGAGGGAGAAGTAATAGAATCCCTGCAAGATTTGGTAGAAGCTTTGCAAAAACAATTAGAACAGGAAAGAAGTCGGATTTATTTGCTTGAGATTTCCCTTGCAGAAGAGCGGAGCAAAAATTCAAAACTTGTAGATTCACCAAAGGAAACAGGAGGAAAGGAGACATACAGCATTAAACAGATATACCCTCAGAAAGAATTAGCACACATGCAAAATTGTGGGGAACTCTGTTGCTCCAACTTGAGACCTCTTGTCAAAACAGAATTTAACTATATAAATGCAGAGGATAATGACCCCCACATAACCACCAAAGAAATACCATACACAGCCACTGAATTAGCTAAATTAAAGAAAGAATACTCCAGACTACCTAGTGAATCAGAGATGGAGTATGTCTTTAGAGTTTCACTTACTGGGGGTGACCAAATTAAATTAAGTGAACAAGAAGTAAGTGGCTACTGGGGACATGGAGTTTTCTTAACAACAGGGAATACACGTGCTCCATGGTCCCTGACACAGCGTGCAGCTTACTGGGCAGGGGGACTAAGCCCCCTTGAAAGGGGCGACCCTCTGGCAATAGTCGGCACCCTGGACCAACTCCTAGAAGACATACACAAAGCTGCATGCTTGCAAATGATACATGAAAGAAAATTGATTTATGGCTATGAATCACCCATGCAACTACCTGTCAAACCTGAAATAATGACCCCTCTAATCTCTTAAACCAACAGCAATTCTTCTTAATTTTTGTTTCATTTTTTGCTTCTATTCCCCTTCCGTATTTTTCCTTCTTTCTCTCTGTCTCTCTCTCTCTCCCTCTCCTACACCCTCTCTATTGTCTCTGTTTTTCTGGGATATGCTGCCAATGTGGATGAGTCCTGAAGACTTCACGAGACTACGGAACCTGCTGATGGAAGAACACCTTTGTCGCCAGTCGTGAGTCACGGGGTGGTGTCAGAGTCTGTCCGAGGATGTGTTATGCCTCACAACTGTCTCCGATGGTTGAAGACCAAGACCCCCGGAGAGACTGGGGAGAGCCCCTGGCCTGGCTGAGGTGGGGCGCCTGCCGAGGACTGATACGCATCTCCACAAGAATGGAATGCAAGAACAATAGCAGCTCGTTACAGTGGACTGAGCTGACTATACTGACCGTGCTAGAAGGGTACAGCTTGCTGCTTGTTCCTGAGCACCCAACTTTGACGCAGGTGCCTGCACTGGCCCAGTGCCCTCTTTGGCTCCATTCCACTCGCCTTGGTCCTCTTCCTGACCAGCCTATAAAGACTCTGCGGATCCCGTGCACCCTTTGTGATCACCCCACTGGAGAAGATCGCGTCTATGGGCATCTCTACGTCTTGAGGACCTCCGACTCTCCACGTGGTAGCTATACTCCTCCTTCCCCTCTTTCTCTATCTTTCTCACTATTCTCTATTTTCTCTCCCTACTATCGCATTGTGGGCACTAAATAAAAGTGCATTTTTTGTTTAAGCAAACTGGTTTGTCCCCTGTTGTGTCTTTTGCGCTTTGAGATCTCCAAAACGAACCATCAGGTTCCCCGCATATGTTTGCGGACCCTGACATATGGTAATATAGCAGTTCTCATAGGCTGCATGCAAAGTCTGTAGGTTTTGTATCTCGTGCCGGCTGGTCACTGTAAATTAGAATATTCAACACAAAAGGAGATAGAATGGATTGTAATAAGGTCCTGTCTCCCTCTTACCTCTCTGACCCCTCCCCTCTTACCTGCCCTAGCTCTCTCAGGTCCCTTACCTCCCTTTCTCCTGTTATCTCCCTTACTTCATACTGTTTCTATCTCCCTCTCTCTCGGGGCTTCCCTCCAGCCCAGGCTGGTGGCTGAAGGCAAAGCCCTCTTTAACGACCCTTGTAATAAAGCCACGTGTTTCTAGAATATCTCAGCTCTGCAGAGTTCCTTGTCCCTGCCGTCCACTGATGCTCCCACACCCGGTGTTGAGGGAAGTGGGGTCTGGGAGCCGGGAAAGGGTTATGGTTAGGGTTAGGGGAATGGGGGTCCAGGGGGTCCCTGGGTCAGGGAAAGGGGGGTCTGGGGCTGGGAGAGGCGGCGGATCCCGGAGGCGCAGCCTGGGCAACGGGAAAGAGAAAGAGACCGAGGGAACGCGCTGGGGGAGGGGACGGGGCAAAGGGGGAATTCCAGGGAATTCATCTGGATCCCATTGGATCCCCCTGAGACCCCCCCCGAGACCCCTGGGACGGCCGGGACCCTCCGGGACCCCGTTTGGGAAGCGGCGGGAGCGGAAAACGGGGGGACACGGAAAGTTGGGGGATCTGGGGGGTCCGAAGGTCAAGGAAAAGGGCGGGTCTGGGGTCTGGGAAAAGCGGGATGCCCGAAAAGGGGGTGCAGGGGGGTCCCAGGGCACTGACGGGGGTGCGGGGGGGTCCCGGTGGCCGGAAATGGAGATTTAAGAGTGTCCCAGTGCCCAAAAATGGGGCTTCAAGGGGAGTTTCCTTCCCGAAATTCGGGGTTCAAGGGGGTTCCGGTGCCAGAAAACGGCGGTTCATGGGGTGCCGGTTCCCAGGAATGTGGGTCCAGGGGGATATCGGTGCCCGATGAGGGGGTACAGGGGGGTCCCGGTGCTGGGGAAGGGGATGGAGGGGGGGTCACAGGACCCAAAACGGGGCTCAGGGGGGTTCCTGTGCCCAGAAATGGAAGTTCAGAGACGTCCCGGTGCCCGGGAATTGCCGTTAAGGGTGGTCCCGGTTTTGGGGTTCCCACTCACCTCTCGTTGCGCCCCCAGGGTCCCCCAGGAGCCCCAAGAGCGCCCCCAGACCCAGCGCTGGAGCCATCGCGCTGCTCCGCTGCGGCCCCGCCCCCAGAGCCGCCTCCCGCCCCGCCATTGGCGTAGCTACTCCGTGCTCGCCAATGCTGAGCTCATCTGTTAGTGACGTCATCAGTCGCCGGGCAGATCCCGGTCTCGCAGGTTGGGACGCGGAAGCGAAAGAGACCAAGGGAGGGGACGGGGAATTCCAGAGAATTCGTCTGGGGACATCGGTGCGGGATAAGGGGGTACAGGGGGGTCCCGGAGTCAAGGAAAAGCGGGGGTTGGGGTCTGTCAGAGGAGGAGGGCCGGGAAAAGGAGTGGGGGGCATTGGTGCTGGACAAGGGGGTACAGGGGGGTCCCGGTTCCCGGGAATTGGGGGTTCAGAGGGTTCCGGTCCTGAACATGGGGGTTCAGGGGGTCCTGGATATCGGGAAGGTGGTCCCGGTTCCTCCAAAACGAAGATTCAGGGGAGTCCCCGTGCCCAGGAATGGGGGTTCAGGGGGGTCCAGGTGCCAGAAAATGGCGTGAAGGGGATCCGGAGCTGGGGAAAGGGGTGCAGGGGGGTCCCCGCTCACAGGAATGGGGGTTCAGCGGGTCCCGGTGCCCGGGAAATGGGGTTCAGGGGCGTCCCTTCCCGGGTTCTGGGGTTCAAGGGATCCCGGCACCTGAAAATGGAGGTTCAGGGGGGTCTCGGAGCCCCGAAATGAACGTTCAAGGGGGTCTCTGTGCCCAGGAAGGGGGTTCGCCCAGAAATGGAAGCGCGGTGGGTCCCCGTGCCCGGGAATGGCGGGTCAGGGGGGTCCCGGGGCGGGGCTTGGCCCCGCTCCGCCCAATCAGCGCGCGAGATCCCGCACTGACGGCAGAAGCAGCCAATGGCGGCGGGCGCGGGGGCGGGCTGTGCACACGGCACCGAGCCGCCTCCCTTTCCCTGCACTCGGCACCGCTCGGAAACCTCGGCTGAGGAGCGGCCCCGGCGCTGGGCCCGGCCCGGGCAGGAGGCCAAGGAACCGCTGCTGCCCCGAACCGCCGGGAGCTCGGGGGGAGCGGGGCCTGAGGGCGCGGGGAGCTGCGGCTGAGGCCGGGATGGAGCAGGACCCACTGCAGCCCCGGCAGGGGCCCAGGCGGGAGCAGGGGATGCCGGGGAGAGGCCCCGAGCCCGTGGGAAGCCCCTGCAGGGCCGTGGAAGCGGCTCCTGGCGGAGTTGGGGGCCCGTGGGGATCCCGCTGGAGCAGCCTGTTCCTGAGGGAATGTGTCCTGTGAGAGGGGCCCCAGGCTGGAGCAGGACAAGGATTTCTGTCTTCGAGGGGGAAGCAGTGACACGACCTGAGTGTGACCCCCATCCCCTGTGCCCCTGGGTGGGGAGGGGAGGGAATGGAGGATAAAGTTCAGCCCGGGAAGGAGGGAGGGGTGGGAGGAAGGTGTTTTCATAGCAATTATTTTCCTTCTCATTGTCTTGCTCTGATTTGTTTGATAATAAATTCAATTACTTTCCCCAAGTCAAATGTGTTGTGCCTGTGACCAGTTTCCCACCCTTATCCAGACCCTCGAGCGTTTCTTTGTGTTCTGTTCCCTGCCCAGGGTGAGGAGGGAAGTGACAGAGAGGTTTTGACCTCTTTCCAGCATCCCCGAGGTTTCCGAGAAATGCCGGAGTTCAGGGAAAGGGAGGCGAGTCCCTGCCCTGTGCACAGCCCGACTAAAGCACTGCTTCTTTCTTCTCTGCTCTTTTGTCTCCAGGGCTTTCGGGGCCGTTTACAAAGGACTCGACAGGGCCACTGCAGGAGAGGTCAGTGTCAACACGCCCGGCACGTCCGGCAGCTCTCGAGGGCTTTCCCCTCTGCTGGGAGCTGTGGCTGGAGCTTTGGGGGCCCAGCAGAGCTTTCCTGCACAGGCTGCTCCTCTGAAGGCAGAGCAGGGTCAACCTGCAGAGCACAGCTGGGACAGACTTGGAGCTTCTGGAGTGCCCAAAGGAATGCAAGGAGGGCAGCGGTGTCTGTCAGAGCAGGACACGCTGCCTTGGTCTGCACATCTAAAACTGTGAATGCATCAGCTGGTGGAGACTGAGGCCCAATTTATCTCCATCCCAGCCTTGGACAGGAGCACTGTTTAGCAGTTTTTCTATGCTGAGTTTTATCTTCAAAGGGTACCTCAAGTCCTAATTAAGGAGAGATCCTGCTTGGGATCTTAGTTTGGGGCTTTAGTCCTACTGCAGCTGTTCACAGAGAGAGAGGGAGAGCAATGAGAAGATGGATGTCCAGAGCAAAGCTCTCTCCTAAACCCTGCAGTTGTGTTTGGGGCTGGAGTCAGTGACAGCCTGTGACAAGGATCATCTGAGCAATGGATGTGTGTGTTTGCTTTGTTGCGCAATCCCAAACAGAGCAGCTGCATTTGAAATCATGACCAAACCCCATAGAATTGCTAAAGGGTTCCCAGCTATTTTGCTCAATTTTCACAGGACCAGAATTACCTCCTGCTTGCAAAATGTGTTTGAATAATAATGAGCATCACCGTCATCATTATAAGAGTGGTGGTAAATTAGGGCCATTTGAGAAGAGTGTAGGTGCAGAGAATGTTGTTAGAGCTTTGAGGCTGAGGGACCATTTCTGCAGAGCTCCCGAGGCCAAATGTCTCTGGCCATGTGTCCTGTCAGCAGCCCCCAGCGAGCAGAGCCATGGGCTGTGGGAATGGCACTTGCTGAGCTCTGGTGTCCCATCCCAGGGCAGTTTGGCACAGCCTGGCTGCGTCGCTCCAAAAAGACTCGCCCCGTGTTTGCTGTGGCCTCCTGCCACAGACTCCTCCAGTTAAAGGTCTGCAATGTCCCTTCAGGTGGCCATAAAGAAAATCAGTCTCAGAGGGCAGAACTGGGAACGAGCTCTGAATGAGACCCTGGTCCTGAGGGACAAGAAGAACCCCAACATTGTCAACTCTTTGGACAGGTGAGTGTTCAGGTCTCATCCCGTGCACGGGCCCTGCGTTGATCTTTCCTGGCATCCCTAGTCTGAAGCCTGTCTTGAAAAAGCCTGACCCGGCCATATCTTCCCAAAACAACAGCCTGGCAGTTCACTCCCTCCGTGTGCTTTTATTGCTTTGGTGTTTCCTTCAAGTTGACCCTATTTTCTGTGTCTTACAACAAGTGCTGACAATCCATGGCAGAAATTATTTCCCTTGGCTTCTTCTTCCCAAATCTTTTCCATTGCTGCAGATGCCAGGAAGACCAGGTTCTTGTTTCCAGAAACGCCTCATTTGCCCATTTTTCAATGGCCCTGCCTGTTTCTGAAGAGACTTTCTGCAAGGTTTTCCAAACAGTTGACCACTTTTATCCCAAGTGCTGCAGGGCCTCCCTCCCTGGATAACTCTGGAAGTTGTGTGGCCTTGCTCTGGAGTGAATGGTGGAACTGATGAGTTCAGATGCTGAACCAGCTGGGGCCAAGTGTTGTGGTTTCACATGGATCTGGGCTGTTGCTAAACTGCATTTTTCACTTGTTTGTCATCTAAGGCCTCTCCTTTTGCACAGGTGTCTCCTTCTCCTTTAGACTGTGCAGATTCCAAGGCCTGTGCACCCTGGCAGGAATGTCTCTCCATCTGATTCTGTCCCCATTGACAAGTGCCCTGGAAACAAAACCCCACTGGAGGCTTTTCCATGGGGGAATTGAGCACTGCACATTCATCTCCGGGCCATTGTGTTCCTCTTCCAGCTTCCTTGTTGATGGAGATCTCTGGCTGGTGATGGAATACATGGATGGAGGAACTTTGCAGGACGTTGTCAGACACACACGCATGGCTGAAGGAGAGATGGCAGCTGTCAGTCGGGAGGTGAGGGATCCTGCTTGTGCCTCCCATGGCTTGGACACGATGGTCCTTCCAAACAGGGCAGGGGAACAGGAATGACTCCACGTGGGCTCAGGGCTTTGTTTCTGTGGTGTTTTTATGAGCTGGAGAAGAAAGAGCCACTGAAAGGAATGGCCTGCCAGCATCACTGCACTTCTGTTCTTGTCCTCTTTCCTGCTGTGGGGGTACTCTGTCTTGTTTGGATTGGATTTGCTGTTCTCAGCTTTGCCTTGAACCATTTGCCTGGAGCTGGTCTGCACTGCACTCCTGGCCTGTCCCAGCAAAGTTTCTGCTGGCAGAATTCTAAACTCTCCTTTCTTGTGTGCTATATTCCAGCCCTTGATTTTTACCCTGGTGTTTTGTGTTCCCTCTCAGTGTCTGCAGGGCCTGGATTTCCTCCATTCACACCAAGTGATCCACAGAGATCTGAAGAGCTCCAACATCCTGCTGGGAATGGACGGCTCTGTCAAGCTGGGTGGGTGTTCCTGGCCAGGCACGGCGCTCCCGGGGTGCGGGTGTGGGGCTTCCCAGGGACGGCCAGAGCCCCACAGGTGCTGCTGGTGGCCCTGCCCGGCCCCTGCTGCCCCTGCAGAGAGCTCAGGAGAGGAGCAGCAGTGTCAGGAGTGCCTTTGCTCTGGCTCTGGCCCTTCCAGAGGGGCGGGAGTTGGAATCTCAAGATTCAAGGGAATCAGTAAAAGCCACTGCATGAAAGCTGAGGGTTCCTTTAAGGGTCCAGTTCCATCTTTCCTTGGCTACAGCCCTGAGGACTTTTCCAGCTGGATTCAGTAGTGCATTGTCAGACTGAGAGTGGGGAATGTTTGTGAGTGGTTTCCTCATTCCAGCTGCCTTTGACAGGCTTTGTTTCTGTCCTCAGCTGATTTTGGCCTCTGCGCTCAGCTCAGCCCTGAGCAGGACCAGCCCAGCTCCATGGTGGGCACTGCTCACTGGATGGCCCCAGAAGTTGTGACCAGTTCTCCTTACGGCCCCAAGGTGGACGTCTGGTCATTTGGCATTGTGACCATCGAGATGGTGGAAGGAGAACCTCCTTACTTCAAGGAGACGGGGGCCATGGTAAGAGGCAAATTCTCCAGTGTTTGCAGAGCCCTGTGAGCACAGCGTGACCCTGCCCTGGGAGGAGCAGCTGGAGGTTTCTGCACATCGGGAGGGGAATTCCCAGAGGACTCAAACCTGAACACAGACAAATATTCTGCACTCTCCAGCAGCAATTTGCTTTGGGCTTTAAGTTGTTGCAGCTCTCCTGTCTGTGAGGGTGACCTGAAAACGTGAAGCCAGTGGATCAGCTCTAATGTTATCTTGCAAAAAACCCCAAACGCGCCCCAAAACCCAAACCCAAGAAATCTACGAAGGAGTTTCTAAAACAGGTTTTGCGAGGGGAAGTCCTTCCTGGCTCTTCTCACTGGGAAAGTTGTCTAACACATGAAGATGATTCTTTAACATCCCCATAGTCTAACATGTTTCTTTCCTATCCCAAGCTCCTTTCTCCATGTCACCAAGCCTGAGCTTTCAGCAACACAAACCTGTTTCTTGTCGGGCAGTTTCTGGGATGGGGCATCAGGAATGAATTTACTTGAGTGTCAGTGGCCCTGCAGAGATGCATTTGATGCGAGAACCCTTTGAAATGACACAGTCAGACCACAGTGACTCCTTAAAATGGCCTGTAAAGCTGGTGTCCGGATTTGGAGAAGCAAAATGTGCTATTTCTGATGGAGGTTCCTCCTAACAAAGTCAGGCAATGAGATTGGCTCTCAAGGCAAGATCATTTGGATGCTGCAATGGCTGTGGCCGCACCAGGGTTTGGGATTTTTGGTTGGCCTAGAAAAATGAGCTGTGGAGTAGCATCTGTGGCAGGGAGGAAAGTGCCCCTGGAGCCGGGGCTGAGAAGCCGGGGTGGATGTGAGCAGCTGTGGGTGTGAAGGGAGCTGGCGGAGCGCTGTGTTTGCCTTTCCTGCAGGCTCGCGCTCTGATCCGGCAGAACGGGACCCCGCGGCTGCAGGAGCCCCGGCACCTGTCGGCTCTGCTGCGGGACTTCCTCGAGTGCAGCCTGGAGCTGGACGAGGAGCGGCGCTGGTCTGCCCAGGAGCTGCTGCAGGTCAGTGCCCGGCGGCTGCAGGGGAAACGGCAGAGCCAGGGAGGGCTTTTCTTGTGGGGCCCTCTCCCATCATCTCCGGTCTCGCTGCTTTTCACACGCAAAGCGAGCAGAAGCCTGGCCTGGCTTGGGTTGGCAGGGTCCTTTCCAGGTCATCTGGGCCTGCTGCCCTCAATGGGCACAGACATCTTCAAGCACATCAGGTGGCTCAGAGCCCTGCCTGACCTGAGCTTGGATGTTTCCAGGGAGGAGGCACCTCCCACATCTCTGGGCACCTTCTGTCAGTGTTTCCCCACTCTCCTGGTGAAAAAATTCTTCCTCCGATCTAATCTGAGCCTGCTTCCCTCCCTTCAGTTAAAATCCATTCCCCTTTGTCCTGTGGCAACAGAGCCTGTGAGGAGCTTGACTTTGGAAAGTAACGGTTCATTTCTTTCTTTTTGATCCTTTGGGCAGCACCCATTTTTATCATCAGCTGAGCCTCTCTCCAGCCTGAGCGCTCTGATCGCTGCAGCAAAGACATTGAGGGAGCAGCAGAGGACATGAAGCAGCTTTTTGTTACAGTAGTTAGGACAAGTAGTTAGTTATGGTAATTAGCACTGCTAGTTAGTTATGGTAGTTAGTTATGGTAGCTAGGACACCCTGTTTGCTATGGTTGTTATGACACCCTGTTTATTATGGCAGCTCTTTGAATAAAAACTCCCTTAAACCTCAACTCCCTTGACATGTCCCGTCCTTCTCCCCCTGCGACTCAGTTGCCTGGAGCAATGCCAGGGCAGAGGGGGCCCAGCCTTGCCCAGAGCTGAGCCCCAGCAGAGCCCTGGCAGAGCCCAGAGCAGCCTCGGCACCTGCAGAGTCAGCCTGGAAGGAGCTGCTTGGAGCCTTCTCGGCTGCAGCCGACTCTGGGTCACAAACTGTGTGTGGTGGAAAATGCCACGGGTTCTGCGGGAGGGCAGAAGGGGCCTGGGGAAGGCCAGAAGGGCCACGGGGAAGGCTCCATGCAAGGGAAAAACCTGCCCAGTTGTGGGAATACAGCCAGAGAGCCGAGCTGGGAGCACTGCTCAGCTCATGACACAAATGGACATGTCAGCATCAGGTGGCCGCAAGCCTTGGCAACCGAAAGCAGAAGTTTGAGAGAGGAATGTAAGAGACAGCGATGTGCTTGGTACAAGATGTGCTTAGCAAGCAGGACTGAGATGAGACAGCACATACCTGAGTTAGTTAGTGTGAGGCATGACTAAAGCAATGTACTTGGCAATAGTACCTGTTATATAATGAAAAGGTATATAAACTCAGCCAGGCGTATCAATAAACGGCCTCATGCCTGCACCCCATGGAGTCCATGTCCCTCTGTCAATCGCCGTCAAATGGTGCCCCGTGTGACGGAGCCCTGCAGAACAAAGTGCTGCTGAAAGAAGCAGGAATGACAGCTGGCAAAAGGAACCCCTCCAGAGATGGGAGGTGAGCCAACACTCTGGGATTTTGGAGGTGAGCTGCTGCAGGGGACGATGGGTCAGGGAATGTCTGCCCAGGAAAAAAGTGTTTTTGAGCTCCCTGAGGGTTTTCACTGCCGACTGTGACAGCGAGGAGAGTGATCAAGATGGTCCAGAGGAGGATCCCTTTGATCCTGGACCTATTGATCCTGACAAAGAACCTGATTTATACCCCCCGACCCTCATGACCACTGGGTGCGGTTAAAACCACAAGCACTAAAAGGGGAGACTTTGAAATTGCTGAAAGAATCATAGCTCCGGTCATATACAAGGGACCACGAGGGCAAACTGCCAGCTCTGGGGAAAAACGACTTTGGGAGTTTTCTCACAGAAATCTCCTCCCTCCTCCACTCAGCCCAAGGGCCTTGGGGCTTTTCCCTTTCTCGGGCGAAATCAAAGCCATGCGCTGATGCTCCTAATTAGGGCCGGGAGAACTGAGGGCTTTCCTCGGAGGCGGTGGCAGCGAACACGCAGGGCTGGGAAAGGCGGGCCGGGAGGTGCAGAGAACTTTGTTTGTGTTTCCAGCTCAATCCCGACTCGGGCCCGGGCCCGTCCCAGGGCGGTTCCTCATCTGCGGCTTTCCCCTCCCACAGCCCGGGGGCGGGGCCTGAGAGCGCGGGGCGGATGTGGGCCGTGTGCACAGCCCGGGCCTCGCTCGCCGCCATTGGCTGATTGTGCCGTCAGTGCCGGTTGTGAGCGCGCGCTGATTGGGCGGAGCGGGGCCAAGCCCGTTGCCGGGGCTGCCCCCCGGGCGCCCGTGGCTGGGCAGAGGCGCCATTGTGGGAGCGCGTGTGCGGGCCCGGGAGCGGCGGCAGCGGCCGGAGCCCGGTGAGGCGGCACTGGCGGAGCTCGGAGGCGGCCCCAGCGCAGGTGGGAGCCGCGCTCGGTTCTGCCGGGGCTCGGGGCTGGCTGCGGGCGGAGGGGGCTGTTGGAGAAGGGAGACGCTGACACCATTTGGTCCTCAGCAGAACTCACTTTATTCAAGCACAGCCTCAAGTTATATACTTTGCTTAATTAGCTCATACATATTGCAAAAGCCAAGCTCCTAATTGGTAGTGACTACACAATAGTTTACTTCATGTTATATCAGCATATTGTAACAGTTGTATCGTCTTGTAGCATCTAGTTCCTCTTTTCTCATGATCTCAGTTTTCTCTACCTCATCCTCATGCTGGCCTTGTCCTAGCTTCTAGTTACAATATTAATCTGAGAGCTATTGTGTCTCTTATCCTCTTCCCGTATGCAGCGCTATCAAATCTACTCGACTGTGGCCTTTTCCTTCCAACCACTCCTCAACCAAATCCTCCACACTTCCCCCGTTTTCTTTTTGGGCCAACAGTGTGTTATGCCACATTTTAATCATTGTCTGCTTCATCACTTGCTGCATACAGGAACAAAAGCATGGAATACAAACAACTATCATCATAAGTACAGCTAAACACAACAGGCCAAACATGAGTAATGAACGTAACCATCCTGACAATCCTAAGCCTTTTAGCCAATCTAAAATATCCCATCCATTGCTAATTTGTAGGTGTTGTGTCAATTCCTGAAGCTTTTGAATTTGTTTGTGAATCGATTGTGAGTGGTCAGATAAATTCATACAACACATACCTTCAAAGTCTTCACACCCATGTCCTTGAGCCAATAGTAAAAAATCAATAGCCGCCCTATTTTGCAAAGTGGCATGGCGTACAGAGTCAACATCTTGTAACAAGTCAGCTAAAGCTATAGAAGTAGCATTAGTTTGTTTTGCAAGCCAACACCCTAGTTTCCGCAAACTGGACAGAGCATGAGCGGTACCAATCCCTGGTACCAAAGAACCAAAAACAGTTTGAGTTGGATTCCAAAATTCCACTTCATCACTACAGTCACTGGTAAAAGCATGTGTCATCCGTTTAGCTCTATGGTGTTGTTGATACCTTTTATAAATCATTGTCATGTTTGGGGTCAACAGTGTCAGTCTCCCCAAGGTACAAGGACCTCCCTCTAATTTGGATGGTATACCTGCCCACGCTCGATCCCCACATATCAAGAATACCCCCCGTGGCAGTGTGATGGGTGTATTAGACGATCGTGACACGTTCACAGAAGTGTAGTTACACCATTGCGAACTATTACGATATATCAGTTGGGTGGCATTGACCACTATGGGCGGGGATTGATTATACCCAGTTCCTCTAAACACACTTGTCCAATTGAAATAAAAGCATGCGTCTGCTTTAATCGAACCCAATATCTCCAGCTCTTGGGGCTCCAATCCAGCTCCTGGGAAGTACGGAACCACTTGATCCCACCGATTAGTATAGTTACGTGGTTGTGAAGAAGGGCACGACAAAGACTGTACGTTGGGACATGGCCATTCCTCCAAGGGCACACCCACCAAACAAGTGGAAAAGGGATTACCTGAAGAACTTAAAGATAAACAAATTGCATCTTGACCTGTTTGATTTGCTAAAGTTATCCATACATTTTGTTTTGGCTGTGGAGGAACATAAAAACAATAACCTATGCAAACATAACCAAATGCTCCCAATAACCTCCACCACTTTGTTATCATCTTTTGTTATCTCTTTTACTCAAGGCCCAATGTCTTAATTTTTCAATTTGTTCTTCTAAAACTTTCTCCGGATCTCTTCCTCTTTTTATGGGTCCAAACCACCTTGTATCCCACAATGGAACTTTACTACGACACTTGGCTGCTACAATATGTGCTCTCCTTAATATCATCCGTTCCCAAATTAACAATTTAAATTCCCATCTCATCCATGCTAAAATTATTTGTTCGGGGGTCTCATAGACCTCTTGCCAGCGGTCTATCGATTTCCCTGACTCTTTTTCAAAGGCTGTAGCCCAGTCCCTATGCCTTAAAACCTGAGATTGGCACTGTCGACACAACAATTTGTCAATAAATAACTGGTTAGCCCAAAACACTCTTTCACACAGTCCACATCTGAAAGCTATCCATGCACTACACAAAAAGCTGTTACATGCTACACAGGCCTGCAGTTTCCATGAACAAAGTTGGTTTGCAGCAAGTTGGAACCAGTCCAGCCAATCTGGCGGAGCGACCTCTAGGGCTTTTCGGGCGACCTCTTCAGTCGTTGCCAAAGTCTCCAAATAAGGTCGCAACGTTAGCGTCAGTTTCTGTTGTATCCTTTCTTGATCTGCTGGGGTCAACCTTCTCCAGTGGCTGTACATCAAGAGCTGGCTTGATCCATTTAGCGGGAACCCACAGTGTGCCTGTTGGAGTAAGTACACAAACATAACCTCTTCCCCAATACATCACTTCAACTGGGCCAAACCACAATCCTGTCTTGGGATCTCTATAGTGGACCCACACAGAACATTGTTTCTGCTTGTTTTTTGGCATTACATAATGCTGCATTGCAGGTGGCTCTTGGTTTTCCCCAAACACACATAAGTAATTTAAAACATAAAGCACCTTGTAAAGTCTTTCTTGTGGATCTGCTATTCCCTTATGTTTTGCTAAGTATTGTTTCAATGTGCCATTGGCACGCTCTACAATCGCTTGTCCTGTGGGAGAGTGAGGAATGCCTGTGATGTGCTTAATTCCCCATTCCCCTAGAAACCGCCCTATTTTCCTGCTAACATATGCAGGTCCATTGTCTGTCTTGATTTCCTTGGGCAATCCCATTACGGCAAAACAGCTTGTTAAATGTCTAATCACATGTATTGTTTTTTCCCCAGCTTGTGCAGTTGCCCAAATAAATTTACTATATGTATCAATGGTGACATGTACATATTTGAGCCTTCCAAATTCTGCAAAGTGAGTCACATCCATCTGCCACAACGCATTACTTTTTAAACCCCGTGGGTTTACACCACAACCTAATCCTACTCCTGTATTGTGAAAACTGCAAGTTGGGCACGCCCGCACTATTGCTTTGGCTTCCTGTAATGTGATTTTAAACTCTCGAACCAACCCCTTAGCATTCTGATGCATCCTATCATGAGCCGTTCTTGCTTTCAATAATTGATCTTCTGTTATGTGCATCACCAGCTTGTCTGCCCTGGCATTGCCTTCTCCTAGCCCACTGTCCCACTTATGACTCCTAATATGAATAACACAATATGGCTGACTTCTCTGAGCTATTGTCCTTTTCAATTGTAATAGCAACATATAAAGTCTTTGATTTTGAACTTCTCTTATTGATGCATCTTCTATTCTTGTGGTAACTCCTGCAACATAGAGGGAGTCTGTTACCACATTTAATGGGTCTTCCAAATTGCCTAAGGCCCAAATTACAGCAACCAGTTCTAATGTCTGTAAACTGTCTTGTGGAGTAGCTTCTATCAGTTGATGTCTCCATTTGAGTCCATCCTTCCACGTCACAGCTGCTTTTCGAGATTTCTTTCCCGCATCTGTAAAAGCTGTAAGTCCATTTGCTATGGGAGTGTCTGAACGTAATGGTGTGACTATCCAGTCCCAGTCTTTTAGCCATTGCAGCTGGCGGGGAGCAACCGAACCTGTTAGTATTTGGGCTCCAGACCCCAGTAATGCTACTTGCAGTTGTTCTGAGTTAAGTAAATACCAGTCTAAGGTCTCCTGTTTCATCGGAAGATATATTTTATCTGGTTCTACCCCCAGTATCTCAATAACTCTCATGCGGCCTTTTTCAATCAGCTTTGCCATCTGCTCTATTTTTGTACTAATTGTTCTCTTCGTCTGCAACAATGGTGAAAGCCATTCCAAAACCCTCAGCTCCCCAGTTTCTGTTTGGGCTTGTAAAAGAGCTCCTAACAAATGATGCAGAGTAGACCAAATAGCAAGGCCTACAGGTAGGTCCACAATGCGACGAGAAACAAATCCTTTTTGTATACATTCCATTATATCCTGAAGTGCTTTTCGTTGTGGCAATGTAACAGTAATAGGAGCAGCAGGATTTGTACCCTTTAGTAAGGGCCGCAGTACTTCCAACAAGGAATTGGGTATACCCACTACAGGTTTCAGCCACTGTAAATCTCCTAAAAGTTTTTGAGCGTCAGTTAAGGTTACAAGCTTAGTGTGCAACTGCAACTTTTGAGGCCGAATCACCTGTGTGGTAATCGACCAGCCCAAGTATTTCCATGGAGCCGTATGTTGAATCTTTTCTTCAGCAATAACAAGAGAAGCTTTAGCTAAAATGTCCTTAATCAACTGCACTTGTTGTAAGGAAAAAGGAGTAGCTTGCGAAAACAAAATATCATCCATATAGTGATATATAATCATATGAGGCCATTGTTGACGCAAAGGTTGTATCGCAGCATCAACATATAATTGACAAAGTGTGGGAGAGTTTCGCATGCCTTGCGGGAGAACTTTCCACTCAAAACGTTTATCTGGTTCTCCACGATTGATTGCTGGCAAGGTAAATGCAAACCGTTTGGTGTCCTTAGGATGCAAGGCAATAGTAAAAAAGCAATCCTTCAAATCAATGACTAAAAGAGGCCAGTCTTGAGGAAGCATAGCTGGGTTAGGTAAACCTGGTTGCAAGGCTCCCATGGCTTCCATTTGTGCATTAACTGCACGCAAATCATGTAATAAACGATATTTTCCAGACTTTTTCTTTATAACAAAAATAGGGGTATTCCAAGGGCTGGTAGACAGTTGGAGATGACCCTGGCGATATTGTTCTTCCACCAACTGATGAGCTTGAAGTAGACTTTCCCGTTTTAGAGGCCATTGCTTAACCACTACTGGGGTGTCATTTATCCAAGTAAGTGGAATGGGGAAAGTCCAAGCAATGGCAATTATCCCAAAGGGTGTTGATTTGATAAAACAACTCCAAGTTGTGCCAAAATGTCTCTTCCAATTAACAGTTGCACTGTCGGGGGCAAAGGCACCACGGTCAAGACTGTAACTAACGTTTGTCCATCAATTGTTACTGAGACTACGGGAGTTTTCTTGGCTAAAGTAAACCCTCCGACCCCTGTGACTGTATCTGTGGTGTTTTTTATCGGCCAATCAGAAGGCCAGTTCTCAGGGGATACAATACTAGTGTCTGCTCCAGTGTCCAAAAGTCCCCATAATTCTACCGACTTCTTGTCATAAGTAATTGTGATTTTCATCTTTGGTCTAGTACTCAAGTCCATTGTGAGCATTGCTACCCCTGACGAACCAAATCCTCTTCCTCCTCGCAGCTCCTTTTGTTTTGGCGAGAGGCCTGCTGTAACTTGTGGCAAAGGTATAAATTGAGCAATGCGTTGGCCTGCTTCAATAGCAAGGGGAGGGTATAAGGTATAAGCCATTATTTGTATCTCTCCTGTATAATCGGCATCAATAACTCCTGTTAACACAGTCAGGCCCATAAGCGTTGTTGAAGATCGTCCCAATATTAATCCCCCATAGCTGTGTCCTTGTATTTGTATAGGTCCAAATATGCCTGTTGGAATTTTGGTGGGGCGTGTAGTCATCAGGGTTACTCTTATTGCTGCTGCCAAGTCGAGCCCCAAACTTCCTGCTGTGGCTGGTTGGAGACAGGAGGTGGCGGTGATGCTACGGCGGCAATTTGTGTCTGGGCGCGGCTGCCTGGATTCGCGCTCCGCCTGGAGTTTCCCGATCGTCGGCGGCATACAGAGGAGTTATGTGTATTGCTTTGGCAGTTTTGGCACCAGACCCCAGTTGCTCTGCAATCCTTTCGCATGTGCCCACCGCCTCCACATCGATAACATCGTAAGGAGGGTGGTCTGCGATCCATTGACATCGCCGGAGCCGCTGCTGAAGCGCGGAGAGGAGCAAGAGCTGCAAGGACTTGAGCTTGACTTAACTCTGACTGTTTCTGTAATCCTTTTCCAATCTCTTTTCCTAGCTCTTTAATTGCCTCAACTATAAAAACCTGTGACCCTGCAGGCTGTAGCGACATTCTTTCTATAGCTTCTTCAATAGTCCAATTGGCACCCAATGTAGTTAGTACCCTTTTGGTATTCTCATTACTATTTTGCAATGCACATTGTTTAAGCAGTGCTCCATGCATATATTCTGGGACGCCTGCTTTCTGAATTGCAGCGGCAACCTTATCGATAAAACTTCCAAAAGATTCTTCTCTTCCTTGTTTGATCCCCATATACATAGGTATCCCAGAACTATCCTTCACTGCGTCTAGAGCTGCCCTCACCAATCTCATGGCCTCTCTCACTTTATCTGGTCCTGCAATCATTTGAGCCTCAGTCCTATGATACGCTCCTAGACCCATGAGCTCATCTACCGTCACCCCGTGTAACGGGTCTCCTGGACCTCTCTGAACTGCAACTGATTCATTGACTTGTGCTTGCCAATGTGCATTAAAAACCAATTGTTGATGTTGCGTGAGTATTAACTTTACTACTTCGCAAATCACTAGGGAGCAATAGCTGAGTGTTAAAAAGATAATCTAACATCTGCCGGGCAGGCTCACTTTTAAATCCAAATTGACTAACTGTCTGCCGTAACTGAACCAACAATTTCCAATCCAATGGGGCGTAAGCTCCCAATTGTACTGGATTACCTTGTTGATCCACTCCTTGAGTATACGTTACTGGGAACGCCCAATTCTGTCCCGCTTCCACTTGCGCCTCATCACCCTGCTCCAACCCATGTTTCGCCACCGCACTCCAAGCTTCCCTACGCTGCTTAGCCATCTCCTCCCACAGGTCACTCTGTGCCCCAGGGACAGAATCTGTCTGTGGCGCTATAGACACATTGTGCGTTTGTGGTGGCTGCATAAGTAATTCAGGGGGAGGCGCGGAAGGCACAGGAACAGTGTCTAAATTAACCCCGGATGTCCCACTCAAGGGTATCACAACTTGCGACACTGCTGGGGCTCGGGGTTCCTCAGTAACTCCATACTGAGCATTCCTTGTCTGAGCTTTTAAAGCCTCTTTCGCCGCCCGCTTTTCTGCTTCCTGTTGTAATAAGGTGTTTTGAACAATTTGCCATGTTTTAGCCAACTTTTTAGCTGTCTTATCATCATCTAAAACTAAAGTAAACAACTCATCACCTAACTTTCTCCACTCTGTAAGCTCATGCACCGTATGTGGGTTAATAAAGTAGCCTTTAGCATATCCCCATGTTAGTAACCCCGGAAGGTCTTTCCTTATGTCTTTAACCCCCCGTTTCTCTAACCCTGTCATAAATAAATCATATGCTGCTTGCCTGTCCATTATGTCGTCAGCGCTGTTGCAACTCTCCGGCTTCGGCAGCACGTATGGCCCAGGACCACCGCTGTAGCTCCTGAGGGCATTATCCCTTCGTCGTTTAACGCCGACCCGGTTGCATCAGGCCCCAACTCTACTTCACCAACCGTGGCAGACGTGCTCCCCCGTTTTCTTTTTATTCGAGACGCGAGGCAGCCGTCGGGGTCACCATTTGTTGGAGAAGGGAGACGCTGACACCATTTGGTCCTCAGCAGAACTCACTTTATTCAAGCACAGCCTTAGGTTATATACTTTGCTTAATTAGCTCATACATATTGCAAAAGCCAAGCTCCTGATTGGTAGTGACTACACAATAGTTTACTTCATGTTATATCAGCATATTGTAACAGTTGTATCGCCTTGTAGCATTTAGTTCCCCTTTTCTCATGATCTCAGTTTCTCTCCCTCATCCTCATGCTGGCCTTGTCCTAGCTTCTAGTTACAATATTAGTCTGAGAGCTATTGTGTCCCTTATCCTCTTCCCGTTCCTCAGCTATCCTCTCCACAGGGGTGTGAGCCCACAGCGTACAGAAAAGCCTCAAAGCGGCACCAAAGAAGCAGCAATGGAGGGGCAGGGCCGGCCCAGCTCCAGCAGGACAGGAGGAGGTGAGCTCAGAATTCCTGGGCACACGAGCAGGTGGTGGTAGATTTCCCAGGACCAGACTTGGTGGCTACAGTGAACTCCTCCCGCAGCAAGCAGCAGCCTGGCCGTCCTCTCTCTGAAAACCGAGAGCAAGAGACGGTGTAGCTGCCCCCAGCCCCTGTCCTTCTCCTGCCCCCAAAACTCGCAGAATCTTCCCCTTTGAGAGAAACTCCCAGAGACAAAAAAAAGTGTAGCCAGCTGCTACAACTGCTCTCCTATCGCCCCTCTGCTCTGTACCCAGAAATTAGTTCAAGTACCCATAAGTACCCAGTAATTAGTCTTCTAGCAACTCATGGGAAAGAATTCTGTAAATGAAAAAGAAAGAAATCTAACCCCCAACATACATCCTTCCCTAATACAGGCCCCACTCCAATGTCAGAGCCAGGTGTCTCCCCCCTGCCAGTAACTCATCTCTCAGGACTGGAAGGTGCCCCAAAAGCTCCTCAGTAACCCCATCGCCCCAAGCTCTTCATGCCAACATGTGGCTGTCTCATTGCAGAGCCCATCCCAGCCATCCCACCTCTCCCAAACACAGCCCCGTTCTTGGTGGGGCAGAGCCGCTGCCGGGGGCATCGGTGTGTGCAGGGAATCCTTTATCCCCCTCGTGCAGCTCCAAGTTCCCAAGGGAAAAGCCCTGGGTCCTAAGGCTGTCCTCCTCCTCCCCAAATTTGTTTAATACCCAAGTGCGACAAGCCCGTGCCCTGTGGCAGCAGCCGGTGCCGGGACAGCCGCGGGAGCTGCGCTAATGCCCCGCGGTGCCCGGGGGGACTGAGGGGATGGGAGTTCATAAGGACCCTCCGCGGCCCTCACTGTGCACGAGAAGGGTTTTTAGTGCCTGGGATCGATTTCCCGGGGTTTCTGGGCTCCGGGGCCTGAGGAGGCGGCAGTGGGACCTGTGGCCGGGGTTGAAAAGTTCGTGGCAACCCCAGCCCAGTGCCCGAGGGCTGAGCGGAGCTGGTTGGGAACACCCCGCTCGTCTCCGCCGCTCAAAGCCGCTTCCCCAGCTCCGGCTGCCGCCTCCGCCCGGCCCCGGCGCGGTCCCGCGGGGTCACCGCTCGTCACGGAGCTGGAGGGGTTCGATGGGGCCGCGCCCCGCCCGTCCCTCGCTGTGGCTCCTTCAGTGACACCGGGCGGCCGAGACCCTGTGGTGGTGTGACTGTCATAATGAGTTTTATTGTAAGACAGTTGTTCTTTGTACCCCGGTTCAGTGCAGTTCTAGTTTTAGTTCCCCTTTTGTTACAAGTTGTAAGCTTCTCCCCCAGCCTTCCCCAGATACAGCCCCTCATTGGTTTGCCTTTCCCTCCTTGGGTACCTGTCCATCACACGTTAGGAAACCCTCCTACCCTGTCAGTCACTCCAGGACCTGTCCCCCAGGTCCAGAAGCTTCGATGGGAGATCTCTGGGGACTGGCTGGGTTGCAAGCTCTCCCCTCCTACCTCCTGTTCATTGATTGATGCCAATGCATGTTATGTCAGCAGACACTCCCCAGTTATACCCCATTGGTTGTATGTCTACCCACCCTGAGTTCCACCCACTGTATAAAACCCTCTCCCCCTTGAGATTCAGGGTCTCTCTGAGGCACTGGTCTTCGGGTGAGGGCTCCCTCCCTCCTGCCCAATAAACCTAAGTTCTAGTTAAGCCTTTGAGGGTCCCGTCTTTCTTCCTCTACCATCGCAACACGGCAGGGCTGGTGGGCAGCCAAGATCCCACTGACTGTAGATCCTGTGGGGGCGTGTCGGGGCTGCCCGAGCGTTGGAGGACACGCACCACCGCAAGACTGCGGTAGACAGGGACGAGTGAACGGGAGATATCGCGCTGTACCGTAAGACAGGGCTACCCTTCCCCCATAAGTGTTGCTGTCTGTTACAGTATGTTAGCCAATAGTTAGGCCAGTTCCATAAGCAGAAGGAAGTGACGACACAAACACAGGTTATATATTGCCATGTAACTCATGAATAAACGCCATTTGCCGTCCACCATATTGGTGTCTGTGAGCTCTTGGCCTAAACGACCTGAGGTGGTCGCCGTGCCGTTCCCAAACCAGGTCGCCACGCCTCGGAGGAGGCAACAGACCCCTCGGTGCTGCCCCGACCAGCCCTCGGTTCTGCTCTTTTAGTGTTGGGGAGCGGCCACTGCCAGTGCGGTTTTTGTTATTTTTTATTCTATTCTCTACTGCCGCTGCTTCTCGCCACTCTCGGTGCAGTTCTTCCATGACACGGGCGTCGCTGAACCCTCGGTGCGGTTCTTTTCTTGTATTTTATTCTATTCTCCATGTTCAATTCTATTCACACCTTGCACCCGCCTCGGCGCTGCCCTTCTGCTCACACCCGGCAGTGCCCATCCCACAGAGCGGCTCTTCGGTGACACCGGGCACCGGGGACCCCTCGGTGTAGTTTTTTATTCTATTTTACTCTATTCTCTGTATTTTATTGTATTCACTCTCTGCCTGTGCTTCGGTGCAGCTGCTTCAGACACGACCAGGAGAGATGCCCTTGGTGCAGCTCTTTGATTGCATTTTAATCTCTTCTCTCTCTTTTAGTCTCTTCTTTCGTTCCCACCTCGCCCGTCTCGCCGAGCGACTCCTCCAGGGACCCGGGGCGGCACAAACCCCTCGGGGCGGCTCCAACAGGGCCCCGCCCGCCGCCGCTCCCCGAGGCCTCCCCGCTGCTCCCCGGGGATCGGACACCGCAGGCGGCCCCGGCTCCTTCCTCTTCCTCTTCTTCCTCCGGGCGGGATTGAGCCCCCGCCGCCGCCCGGCTCCTTCTGCCGCTCCTGCCCGGCACGAACCGGCGGTGCCGCTGACGGGGCCGCAGCGCGGCTGCCCCGGGACTGCCCCGCGCCTCAGGGCCGGGCCGAGGAGTGACCGCACGGCTGGGGAGGGACCCCGCTGGACAGGGCAGGGTCTGACCCCATGGACAGATCCCACGCCGGAGCAGGGCAAGGCTTCCTGTCCCTAAAGGGGGAAGCAGCGGCACAAACTGACCGTAACTCCCATCCCTTCTCCCTGCACCGCTGGGCAGAGGAGGGAGGGAACCGGGAATTGTGGTGAATTTTCACATTTGTCGTTATGAAGCAGAGTCACGAGTGGAGCTCCTCCTTCAGCTTCAAACGGGGGAATCCAACTTGGGCTCTGGGATTTCCATAACCTCAAGGTGTTACTTGGTACTGGACACTTTAGTTTAGGCAATATGAGGCCCTTCTGCAGCAATGTCTCTCTGTTTATTGTCTATTTCCCCCCAGCCCTTGTCCCCCTCCCGGAGGTTTGCAGGAGGAGCCGTCCCACAGCCCTTCCTGCCCCGGCACCCGCGGCCGCTCCGGTGCCGTCAGGCCCCGGCTCCAAGGGAAACCACAAACCCCTCTGGAAATAAACCCGCTCTGGGGGAAAACCCTGCAGGGGGATTGAATCCCACGGACAGCCAGGGCTGAGACTTGGAGATTCCAAATGCTCCAAGGGGCCGGAGGGAACCGCGCTGGGGCCTCGGGGCCTCCCTGGCGCCACCTCCGAGACCCCCGAGCAGAGCGACCCCTCCCGCCCCCCAAAATCCACAGGTTTGGGTCAGCTGAGGAAAAGAGCTGGAAAAAGGGACTGGAAAGGGGGTGGACCCCGAGGGGACCCTCAGCCATCGCCCCAAAAGGAAGAGTTTTCTGCAGGAAAGCTTCCAGAAACCTGGAAGAAGCCGGGGATGGGGAGGGGTCTCAGAGCCTAATTGGGAAGAAAAGTTTAATTGGGGCAAGGAAACTCAAATTGTGGGGAGAAAATGTGAATGGAGGGGATTTGAATGGGAGGGGATGATTTGAATTGGGGAGAGAAAATGAAGTGGGGGAGGATCCCCCAGCCCTCGGCTGTGCCCTGAAGGGGCTGCCAGAGGTTCCCCTGCTCTGACCCCCCAGGCTGGGGATGTGGAGCTGCCGCTGCACCCCGGGAATGTCTCAGGATAGAAACTCCATTCAAGCTTTTATGGTCCCAGTCACTCCCAATAAGGTCCCAGTTGTCCCCAACATGGTCCCAGCTCCTCCCAGTCATGCCCTGTATGGTTCCTTTCACTCTCAATCCCTCCCAGTAGGAGTCCAGTATGGCCCCAGACACTTCCAGTATGAACCCACTCACTCCCAGTCACTCCCTCTAGGATGCCATTTGGCCCCATTGTGGTCCCAGTTGCACCAAGCATGATCCCAAAATGAGTCCAGTCACCCCCAGTATGATCCCAGTAACTTCCAGACATTCCCAGTATGAGTCTGGTTTGATCCCTGTCACTCCCAATATGATGCCAGTCACTCCCAGATCCTCCCAGTATTATTCCAGTCACTCCAAGTGTGACCTTGTCAGTCCCAGTACGATCCCAGTATGACCCCAGCTGCCCTCTGCATCTTTCCAACTGCGCCCTTTCACCACTGCTACGGTTCCAGTCACTCCCAGTATGATTCCAGTCACTCCCAGTATGATCTCAATCATGCCCAGTATATGCCAACAGCACCAAGTTGCCCTCAGCATGTTCCCAGTAGTCCTCAGTGTGGTCCAAATAAATCCCAGTATGATCCCTTGTGCCCCAATTCTGGTCCCGCTGGGTCCCAGCCCTGGTATATCCTGGTGTTCCAGTCTGTCCCAGTCCATCCCAGCCTGTCACATTCTGTCCCAGTCCCTTCCCAGCAGCCGCCGCTGTTTCCCGGATCCTGCGCCCCCCCGCCCCCGAAAGCTGCCCCCGCACCCCCCAAGATGCTGACAGGGATCGGGGGCTTCGTGTTGGGCTTGGTGTTCCTGGCACTGGGGCTGGGCCTCTGCCTGTGCAAGAAGGTGAGGGGGGGTCCCGGGGATCGTGTCCCCCCTCCCCCAGAGCGTGTGTGCCTCCCCGGGGCCCCCCAGCCCGGTGTCACCCCCTTTTCTCTGCCCACAGAGCTCCTGAGCCGCCGGCGGCCGCAGCCCCTCCCCGTGGCCTCGGGCCCGACCGGGACCCCCCGCTCCATCCACGAGATGATTTTGGGGGGGTCGTGTGTCCCCCCAGCCCCGCTGTCCCTGTGTCCCCGCCCGGCTGCTCCCAGTGTTCCCAATAAAGCTTCCCAGTTCACACCAGGTTCGTTTATTGGGAGGCTCTGGGGAGGGACTTGGGGGGACCCTGCAGGGGGACTGTGATTGGGGGAGGAGAGCAGAACAGGCCCCCAGATGGATCAACAGTGGGGACCCCCGTGTGTCCCCCCTGTGTCACCCCATTCAGGGGACTCCTTGGGAGACACCTGAACCCCAACACGACACCCAGTGAACCCCAAAAGGCACCAGGACTCCTCTAAGCCATCAGGGAAATTTGAGGACAGGGTGCATGGGGGGCACTGCCCCAGCCCAACCTTCCCTGCCTCTGGGGACTAGAAAGGAGGAGTGGGACCCCTCCCAATGAAATCTGGAGGTCCCAGCCCCCTCCCTCACTCTTTTGGGGTCCCACACCCCTCTCTTACCCTGCTCTTCCACTCCTTTCACACTGCCCCTCAATCCCCATCCCTCTCCCCCATACTGGGTTTTAGGTGTCCCAGGCTCCTCCTGCTCAGTCTGGGGGTCCCATCTCCCCTTTCCCTTAATTCAGGCACCTCCTGGCAGCATTTTCCTGAGAGGAATTCCTGACTTTGGGGAATTTTGGGGTGAAGTTGTTAGGGGAGACAGCTTTGTCTGGCTTTCCCCTCCCTGTTGTGGCCTCTCAGCTGCCCACGACACCCTGGGGCTGCTGGGATTTCCCTCCTGGGGACAAGGACGTTCATTCCTTTCCAGGAGCCCAATGCCCAGATGGGGGTCCAGGTCAGGGGCTCCTTGAGCAGCTGCCCCAGAACCTCCCCCAGGGTCTCCCAGCACAGCCAGAGCCGCTGGGCCTGGGGTCCCCAAAGCCCTCAGCAAGCCCCATGTCCTTCCCAGGAACCCTCAACTCCCTCAAACCCGGCATCCCCCACAGCCCCTGCAAGTTCCCCCCATGGCACCGGCCATGGCCATGTCCCCACATGTCACTGGCCATGTCCCACCCTGTCCTCACCCATGGCTGTCTCCCCACCCCATTCCCATCCCTGTCATTGTCCCCATATCTCCGTCCATGCCCCTGTCCTCCCACATCCCCATGAATGGCCACGTCCCCATCCACGTCCACGTGTCCCCATGTCTATGTCCCCCCATATCCCCAACCATGTCTTAGTTCAATGCCTTTATTTTTACCCCAGTTTCAGGTGTTTTGAAAGGCTGAAAAGAAAAGCAAATCAAGGCCAAAAGAAAAGGATTTCCCTATGTCTGTGCTGGGTGAGGATCCACGTGCTTGAGTGGGAGGGAAGAAGCTTTTTCAGGAGGGGTTTCCACCCCACTGTCTCCAAAATCTTGGTCTTTGCCCAATCCATCACCATTTGGCTGCAGAAGAAGTCCTTGGGCCAGAGAAAATCAGAATGGAATTAGTGAGTTTGGAAAAGACCTCAAGACCATCCAGTGTTGCTTGATGCCATCAGAAGATGTGACTGAACTCAGAAGAATTTTTTGGGGTTGAAAGACAACAAATCCACTCTCCCCAGTGAATTCCTGATGTCAGTTTACATCCCCATGGATATTGCTGCCCCTGTGTTCATCCAGGTGCCCACAGGGATTCAGGAACCAGTGCAGCCCCCCCAGCCAGGTGTCTTCCCAACACGGATCACCAGGACCACGGATCACCAGGGCTCTGCCCCACGGGGTCACTGGGGATCATCCAACGCCGATCCTCCCATGGGGGATGGAGCTGGAGCAGCGCACGAAGCTCTTCCTGCACTCGGGGCACTCGCAGGGCTTCCCTTATGGTGCCTCTGTTGGTGTTGGGTCAAGACTGAGCTCTGTGAGAAGCTCTTCCCACACTCAGGACACTCGTAGGGCCTCTCCCCAGTGTGGATGCGCCGGTGCACAGTGAGGTGGGAGTTTTTCTTGAAGCCCTTCCCACAGTCGGGGCAGCGGAAGGGCCTCTCCTCTGTGTGAATCCGCTGATGTTTGAGGACCGCAGAGCTGGTCTGAAACCTCTTCCCACACTCAGGACACTCGTAGGGCCTCTCCCCGGTGTGGACACGCTGGTGATTTCTCAGGTCGGTGCTCCATCCAAAGCTCTTCCCACATTCCCCACACTCATAGGGCCGTTCCCCAGTATGGACTACCTGGTGGCACATAAGGTTGGTGCAGTCTGTGAACCTCTTCCCACATTTCCCACACTCATAGGGCCGTTCACCAGTGTGGATCCTTCTGGTGCTGGATCAGGTTGGAGCTGTCA